>NW_027069854.1:47146-198474 GCF_002906115.3 Quercus suber | reverse complement strand
TTTGGGAATCTATGTACAAAAGACTGATTGAGAGACCACACATCTTGGGCACCATGTGGAATTGAGATGAAGATTGAAGGTATTCTCAAGTTTGGTTTTGAAATTCACTGCACCAAGGTACGCTTTCTATTCTTTGATTCTAGTAATTCATGGTTACATGTTTATCTTTCATGATTGAAGTAGATCCGTGTTTTTGTTGCTTCCGCTGCGTGTGTTTTTGTATGAGATACAAAAAAAACCCAACAGTTGGTTAGTACCTATGTGATGGATATATGTGATGGATATTATGATGATGCTCTTACCTTTGGGGGTGGTTCATCTTCAAATTAAAACATTTATTGGTTAATACATTATTTTAGCAATTGACCCGCACTACATGGTGTGACTACTTTTTTTAATGCATTATTTGAAACTAATTGTATTATATTACATTTGAAAATCTATATTTGCTTTCTACAACTTATACATTAGGAGTTGTGATTTTAATTCATTGGTGTAGCTACTTTTAATGCATTGTTAGAAATTTTTCTTATAACATAATTAATGTTTTTACTTTACAATTTTAATGTAGTATTGTTTTTATATTTGTGCAAATTTCTTATTGGTGGCTTTTAGGGGATTTACTTTTGGCATTACTTGAAGACATTTGAGGACATCTTCTATTGGTTCTAATTATATTATATTATACTTTTTGTTTTGTTATAAAACATCTTGTGTTATTGTATGTGTTGCAAACAATTATTGTATGGAAGGAGTTTGAATTGATTACTTGTTTTATTTGTTATTTGTGGAATGTATGGATCGTTTTTTTTTTTTTTTTATAAATGTGTTGTTGAAATAAATGTGTTATTCAAATGTGAGGTTTTAATAATGTAATGATAGGTTACAGGATATCAAAGCCATGAAAAAAATAAAAATAGAAAATAAGTTTTAGCGAAGAATTTTTCTGTCACAAATGTAGCAAAATTTTGTAAGAAATGCTTTTAGTGACGATAATTTTCGTTGCTCCATGTGCCTAGATTTTGTTAAAAATAGTTTTAGTGACGAACTTTTTCGTTACTATATGTACCCGAAAATAGTTTTAGTGACGAAATTGTTCATCACTAAATATGATGTAATAAACTAAAGTGTTTTTAGTGATGAAATATTTTCGTTGTTGAATAGTGTTTTTAGCGAGGAAAGCATTTAGCGAAGAAAAGTTTTCATTGCTAAAAGGTTTTTTTTTTTTTTTTTTTTATAAAAACAAATCAGAATTTTAATGACGAAATTTTTCGTTGCCAGGACTTTTAGCAACAGGGTTTCAGTGAGGAAATGAGTTTTGTCGCTAATTAGTAGATTTCGTTGCTAAAGGTTCTTGGTGACGAAAAACTGGACTTCTGTGACGAATATTTTCGTCACTGAAAATACATTTTGTTGTAGTGGTGTTACACACCCAAGATTGCCCAACCCTAAGACCTCCCATCATTGTGTCTTATGTCTTAACCTCATTAAAAACATGTTCAATACTTGTATTAGCATAAGATAAACCCTAGCATCACATCATCATATCCATCCAAGGCAAAAACATGGACATTAAGAGATCCAAACAAATATGTGATAAAGCACCATTCATGCAAGCAAGCCTATTCACATCTATCATTAAACAAAATCCTACTTAAAAATGCATGTTCATATAAGTGCATGACTTACCTTTACTTACCTTGCAACAACTCAGCACCTATGGCATTATGTATGAACATATGAATGCAGATCATGGTATTGAAATAAAGACAACACAAAACAAACCCTAATCTAAGCATCTGAAGGTAAACATCTAATTAATCATGTGAAACAGAAGCATTAAGAGCACAAAAACATGGAAAAGAGTCTAAATAGAAGTATACATGTGAAAACAGAAAATAGAAGAAAACGAAACTAGGGTTTCTGGGCTGGTTCATGCGTATGCATGAAGAACCTTGAATGCACATAATCAAGCTTGCCTACGCAGCCTTGATCATGTGCACGTGGGTTTTCGCCCAAAAACCCTAAAAACTCAACAAATAGAGCAAGATTCAAAACATTTTTCCTAGCAACCTAACATGCTTAAAACATAAAAGAAAACAGAAACCTAGTCTATGCAAACATGTTATAAGCATAAAAAAGGAAAAGAAAAAGATTAAAACATAAACTAAAAGCAAAAATGAAAGAAAAGTTTAAAAAGAAAATACCTCAAAGAAAAAGCTCATAGGCTTGATTTTTGACCGTTCCGCCCAATCATAAATCTATCACAAACCATAAGAATGTGATTAGTAATATTAAAATTCAAAGATCAAGGCTAGAAAAGGTCTTAATCAAATAAAATTGATTTGAGGTTGTTTTGTGAAAACATTTCTCTTTGATTCACTATTTCTATTGAATCTTAGTGTTTTTGAAAAGGACTATGTATGGCTATTTATATTATGAAAATAGGGGTTTGGAATGGCTCTTAGACAATGTGGGATTCTTTCCAAACCTCAGTCTTTAATGCAGAAAACTTGCCTTTTCTAGTGATTCTAAAACCCTACCTGCACGCGTAGGCTCTTGCCTATGTACGCAGGCTTTTAAGCTATGTACGCAAGTTCATGCCTGCATATGTAAGCTGAGGGTTTCTTTTGGCTTTTTTTTTCTTAAAATAGATTTTTAGCTTATTAAAAAGTTATATTTTTCCATTTTAACATCTCTCAAGTGATTTTGTAATCTAATTGGGCCTTAAACCAACCATGAGTCTTAGAATTTCAGCATTATTAGGGAATGGGGCCCAAGTCGTAAGGGGTACAAATGCAGTGTCTACAGTTGTCCCCTTCTTCTTCTTCATTTTCGGCCACTACAAGGTATGGATCATCATCGGGAGAAGGGTCTGTGTCACATTCAAGCATGAAACGGGCAAGGGTGACTTGAGTTACTCCTACCGTCTAGGTCCATTTTGGCTATATAGGCCAAGAATGTATTGACCCCTTATGATAAATTAACCAATTAATTAGTCAAGTTAATTAATTAATTCAATTAGTATGCAATATGCATGGCAGCACAAACAAATCACCAACTAATGTAAAATGCAGTGGAAAATAAAGTTGACACAGTAATTTGTTTACGAATGGGGAAAACCTCCAAGGCAAAAACCCTTCCGAGTGATTTTAAGGTCACCACTCTCGATAATTCACTATTACCACAACAAGCAGTTACAAGTAAAAGAATCCTAGTACCTTATTCTAACCTACAGTTGAACCTTTACCCCAATACCCAATTGGACTTATTCTGTAGTGACAATCTCTCCTTTTCAATGCACAACTCCTAGTACGTGACTAACCAATCTGATGCGCGGATCCCAATACGCGGCTTACTCACCAACTTGAGAAAGATATTCGCTGCAAAGTTTTTCAGTTCATCAACATGATGAAGATCACGAAGCTCCTTGGTCACAAAATGCAAAGGCGTATAAACGCAGCAGCTTCTTCAAGAGAAAGATGAACTATGGCAAATTTTGTCTCCGGTCACAATTTGCATGAACAAAACTTTGCTTCACACTCACGCCACCTTTGATGGTTCTTAAAATAATCCTTATATATGTTTAGCGTTGTGAGTAAAGAAAACCTAAACATGTACACACGAATTGGAAAGAAATCAAAACTGAAAATTTGATTTTCATAAATCTCGATAGATAGCTTATCTATTGAGCAGCTGTCGAGCATCGGGCAAAAGCTGCCTTTTAAACCTCGATAAATTCTATCTGTTGAGCTAGCTGTTGATTTTTAAAATCCAGTACTTCTTCACTTGTTTCTTGGATAGACTTGCATGGCTTTAACACTTGGACTTGAACTATTGTTCCTCGAAGTATTAAACACATCCTAGATCTACCAAATTACAGGTAAAGTGCATTTTGTCAAAGGATTAGCCAATTCTGTATTGACATATGTTCCTAACATGATTCACATATGTCCTAACATGGCTAGTCAAGGTCTTCCCAAAATCCCATGTTTCCTGATTTAGAGAAGTCATTAACGTAGGCTCTTTTGAAAGTCCATGGTCCGACAGTGCTCCTTAGTTACAACATGAATTTGGGTAGAAGAAGACAGACTTTCTCTTCCACCATCATTCAATCAATATCTTCTTGAGTTAGCTTGTTTCTTTCATAATCAGCCTTGTCCCCTTCATCCTATCCTTCTCCCTCCTTTTCATCATATACAGGCTCCATTAGTTCATCTTCTTCTATCTTGGAGAGGTGGCTTATTATCTTCTTAAGGATTTCACCTTATGCCTCTACTCTTTCAAGTAGCTTTTGCACAAGGGCCTCCTCACTTGAAGCCATCATCCTTTCTTCTTGAGGGTTTCTCTCTTGGAATGTCTCACCTTCCATTCTTCTCTTGGACTTGAATTGGAGTGGGGACTTGATCTTGGTGGTGCAATGATGCCTAAAAACAAGTCCAATCTTTATTAAGTCCATGTCCTAATTAAAAGGTTCTTTTTAACTTTAGATGTTCTTAGAAAATCTTTCAATTCATTTTAATGAAGGCCCAATTACAAAATCACTCCCTTTCCTTTCATGAACCTTACCCCTTGTTTCATTGCGTTTTGGTCCATTTACAATAAAGCTCTTATCTTACTCTCATGGGCTTTCATTAGAATGTACTTAGAGTTTTTCAACTCTTTGTCTCAAATGTGGGCTTTCAATGTATTCATCACCTTTGGGCTCTTCTTTTTTCATTTCATTATCTTTGTGTTTTTTTTTTTTTTTTTTCGAAGTAGCCCTCTAGGTAGAATATATTGTAGCCTTCCTCTCAAAGTCCATGAAATTCTCATCATTTTGGGCCTAGGCATACAATAAAGAGACCCAAGATTAGGGAGTTTCATTTTGGCTTTGTAGGATATTGGATGCTAAGTCCATAGCATACTTGTTATAATAGGCCTAAGGTCCTCTTTTTCAAAAGGCCTTTTGATGTTGGCTTATGATAGCAATTAGGCTATGGTCTTATGAAAATTTCAAATTTAAATATACCTTTGGACTTTGGGACAAGTCTCTTACATGTGAGAACTTCTTTTTCTTTTATCCCAAACATCTTAGAGTATACAATAATTCTTATGTCATCCTCCAATTTTACATATTTTATTTGTTCTTTAAAATTAGGTGAACGCAAGATATCTGGTTGAACAAACAAGAGATATATAAAGGGTGCTCTCTTTTGATAGGACCTGAGATCTCTCTAAGTGTGGGTAGGTTCCTTTAGGCTAAAAGGATAGATAAATGGGTCATTCACAACTAGGTGGGCTTTGATTCCAACCGAGGGCCTAAGTGGACCTTTATGGATTGGTGGCAAACCTTTAATGTACTCAAAGCCCATTGAACGGTTTTAGACCCCTTAAACACACAGATTGCGTAGCCTAGATTAATTAGCCAAGTTGTTACTTAGTCAAATTAAGCAATTCTAGGTTAAAACAATCCAAACAATCATATCAAGAATATAAAGCAGCGGAAAATAAATAACACAAGATATGATCACCCAGGAAACCACACGGTAAAAACCTGAGGAGGATTTGACCCACCGATCCTCAAGGCTAACCTGAATTCACTATGAAAGAATTGAAGTTCGTACAAAAGGACTACAAGCTCCCCGCTCGACTTCCTAATGCTACCCACCAGTAGAACTTCCTGACACGACCACGCGCAGGCTCCGAATCCACGGACTACTTCTTTCTTGAATTCCTCAATCAGCTACAAGCTCCCCGCTTGCTTTTCTTTTAAGTTCCAATGGTTGCAACAGTAATGATCTTCAAGATGTTGAAATAATCTCCACCATGAAAACCCTAAGTTTTGTGTAAAGGAAAGCTCCTCAAAGATCTCACACGAGATTCACACAAAACAGCAATGTATGAGCAACAATACAATATGGACAACCTTCAAAAACGTGGCTAGGGTTTTATTTATATACCTAGGGTAAAAACATAAAACCCTAAACGTTTAATGAAGTAGGGCTGAGTTGGAAATTCTGCAGAAAATTCAACCTGTGCGATTTTCGATCGATCGAGTCTATTCTTCGATCGATCGAGCCAGGCCGAGAGTCCCAAGTACTTCTGCAGCCACTCGATTCCAACTTTACAATATTAAACCAACTTTGAGCAAGTCTAAAAAGACAAATACAATGTTTTGATCATGGTTTGCCAACATTACAAATTAGAGTTCTAAATACATAAAATCCTAAGACCTTAGAACCTAACAAACTCCCCCTTTGGCAATCGTGACAAAACCCTAATTAACAGCTCAAAGTTTTACAAATAAAAAGCCCTTTACAAAGATAATGCTCATAAAATTCAATTCAGCCTAACTACTATCCATAGTTGCAAGTGTAGACAGCAGCTTAGTTGAATCAACCTGTATAATCCTGAAATACTCAACAAACGCATAAACGCATGTGTGACAGTAAAGAGTAAAACAACAGGTATAACATTCTTGTAAGATCCACACAACACAAAATAAAGACATATAAAAATGAACAAGTCATAAATATAAATCAATACGCAGTGAATCATAAAGCAACAAGAATCAATAAAAATATCATGTATATCAATCAATGTTACTCCCCCTAACATGAATATCCCCAAAAATGATATACAAAGTGAAGCACATAGATACAATCTAAAACTCCACAAGCTCCTCTAAAACAAAAAAAATCTCCCCCTAACAACAAAAACTCTACTACAAGTCAAAACTCCACTCCCCCTTTTTGTGACGGAATGCCAAAGGGCAATCACAAGTCGCCATCAAAAGGAGGTGGTGAGGGTGAATGAAGACGCGCAAGATCAGCTCGGAGAGCACGCATCTCATCCAGCAAGTCCACCAAAATCTGACCATGAGCCTGCTGAACAGTCATGACAGTCTCCAAAGTACGACGAACATCAAAGTCGGCCGAAGGAGGTGGAGGAACATCAGCAGCAGCATCATCATCACCAACAGGAATAGGAATATCCTCACCAGCCATACCTGCAGAAGAAGAAGGAGGAGGTGCACTACTAGAGGGCTCAGATCTAGGGTGTTTAGAACCAGCTCGAAGATGAGCGGCCCTCTGTCTAAGAAAAGACGCACCTAAAGGTCCTATCACATGGACGGGCTCAGAGGAAGGAAAGTCATCAAGACCAAGAAAAGAAGAATCCTATGAATGAAAATAGGATGAACAAGAGCATGAGCAGTAGATGAACTCCTATAAACTTCATTCAAAGAACGAAGAAAAAGATGGGGAAAACTAATAGGAGCATCAGTAACAAGAGCGTAAGAAAAACACACCTCTCAAGAGGAATGGTGTGAACATGGGAAATAGGCCAGATCGAATGACAAGCTATCCGAAAGAACAGATAGTGCAACCCAGAGAGCTCAGCAGAAGTGATCCGAGGATCAGAACCCCACTGGACAGTAGTACCAGTGACGTATGACAAAACATCGCTAATCTCGGGAGACTCATCATAAGGATAGACAGGATGCTGGACCAAAGGTACCCCTAGAGCATCAGCCACTACCCGAGGAGTAATGGTGTACTCTACGCCTCGTATCCAACTCTAACAAGAGTGTTGGAATCATAGACGCGGATAGAGATGTTCGAATAGAACTCTCTAATCAAGGCAGAAGGTGGAGGAGGATCAGAAACATCCACCAAGGGTAACCAACCCCGACGCTCAAAATTTGCCCTAATGGCAGGATCAAGCTCATCTAATACACAGAACGCTCAGCCCAAATCTTTCTCTTAACGGTCAGTTTCTCAAAAGTCTCTTGGTTTGCCTCACTCGGAAACCTCTCACTATCAAAGGATGGAGGGGGTGAAGGAGAAGGTGAGGAACACTCCTACGGGCTCTAGTTTTCCTAGGCATAGTGCTAAGGAAAGGACAGAGACACACAGAGAAAAACACAAAGAAACAAGAGAAAACAAAACCAAGGGCAGACTGCAAATTAGCACAATAAATAATATAGAACAAAAATCTATATGATGCATGAACAATAACATGTTGTGATGCATGATCTAAATGCAGTGACAAATTAAGTTTAATTGAGAGTAATTGGACAAAATTGGCTTGAACAAGAATTTCTATCAAAAATCCCAAAATTTGAAAAATCACTTGAAAATTTTGTAACAAATTGATGAATTAAGCATTACAAAACACAGCACATAGATTATAATGCTTAATTACACCAACACAACAAGCCAATTTCATCAAATTCTATCCAATTTAACAAAAGCCCCAATTCGGATCAAGAACAAACCCTAGAATTTTCAATTTTTCACAAAACACAAAATTGATCAAATTAACCACCAAGGATCATTAATATAATGTGTCCCACAAAAACCCAATGATCAATTTCATAAAATAAGGTTTGAATCAACAGAAAATCCAAAAAGAATCAAGTCCGAAAATTACCCTTAAATGCATGGATTTATGCATGAAATAATGAAAATAACATCAAAAGGAAGGGCAAAAGAGTCTTACCGGCTTGAGGAAAGAGAGATTTTGCAAAAACAACGGAGGAAAACGACAAAAATCCTGAGGTGTGGAGCCTTGCCAACGCGGAGAGAGAGAAAAGTTTGAAAAAAGTTTGAATAGAACCTTTGAAAAAGTCAGAACTGAACTTTTAAAAAGCTTTTCCACGATATTCGATCGATCGAAAATTACATTCGATCGATCGAAAAGCACAGTCATTTTAAGACAAATGAGAGCACTTTTTCGATTGATCGAAAAATAGGTTGGATCGATCGAAATGGGCAGAGGCTCACTAAATTTTGGAAAAATCACAGTTTTTGAAAGACACAAGCCGAATTTTGAAAATAACTCCTCAAAGCATTAAATTGAAGAAACAAAATGCATGAGTATGAGATGGAATGCTTTTTCAAAAACCCAAAATTTTGAACCCAATATTCTTAAACAAATTGCAATCAACCTCCCATTATATTTTCTCAAGCAACAAATATGTTGTGCATAAATCTCAAGATATTTTCAAACTTGGTTGGTCAGACCAAAAACACACACTAGCATGTACAGTGTTTAACAAAGAATAACTTGTGTCGTGTGTGATACTAGCAAAAACTTGAGATACATGTGAGGTGATATGTGAATAGCAATCAATCACAAAGTCTACAAAATTCATCACATAGAATTCAAAAGAGACTATCACCTAAAGAGTTACATCCTATAACTCCCACATCTCCTAGAACAAAAGCTTGCAATCATGTAAGTTTCTTGTATTTTTGCCTCTTATTTGCATGAGATGGCATTCAGCCTAATAGTACACACCGGTTTGAATTAAGTGAATTGGCATCAAGCCTAATAGTACACACCAGTTTTAATTTAATTGAGGCTACACCTTATGTTCTTTTTGTGCATGTGCTACACTTTCTCGAGCACAGAATCTTATGATATGCACTAAGGTGTTCATGATTGGCTAGTGAACAGTGGTGAGATGGTTATTTATGCCTTTCTCAAAAGGATCAAGTCCGACAGTCAAATAACATGTGACTTCAAGATTAAGACAAAGTGATAAACACCATAAACATCTTTCCCACACAACATGCACTACAAAACTTCAACTAGTAAAGTGCAATAAATAAGCTTATCAAAGCTAAACAAGGTACATAAACATGTTATGTAAAGATAATATGGCCAATCCTTGATTATAAATCCAAGATATATAATACAAAACACAAAAATCTTTTTGGTTTTAACAAACTTTATAACCAAACAAAAAAAGCACATATTATGCTAAATGAACAATGCAAATGCAATGCATGACAGTGCAAAACTAAGCTATAAAGGGTACACAAACAAGAAATATCAATTTCTTAATTAACCCTTGAGTACATGTACAAACTAGTACATACTCATTCAAAATCAAAAATAGCTTAGCACAAACTATTCAAGTTTCTCCACAATGTCAGGCATGTTCTAAATCAAGAGAGATATATAAAATCATGTAATCCTCAAGAAAAAAAAACAGACACAAAATAAAATATTTTTGTCTTTTTGAAATTTTTCAATGTTTTTGGATTTTTTTTTTAAAAAATAAAAAAAACAACCTAAAAAACAAAACAACCAAAACAAAAAACAAAACATGTCCACAAATAATTGAAAGAATTAAATCAAGGACAAGTTAGCAACACTCACCTTGGAGAATCTTTTCTCACCCATTTAGCACGAGTATTCGGCTTTGTAGGTGAAAATCCATGAGAAGTAGAGTGTATTTGAGGAATTATACCAACTTCTGAGAGAGACTGAAATCCTGCAAATTCCTTTCACAAGCCAACAAGCTCAAATTTTTCAAAAGAATATGAAACAATTTATATGGACTTATGGCAGGAGAAATATCATCACATATCCTAGATTGACAAACAGAATGCTTAAATTTCAATTTATGACAATTAGGACGAATGTGACCACGAGACACCACAAAAGTGACAAACAGGAACAAATTTAGGAACATCAGTATTCCTAACAGCAAATCTAGTCTCAGATTTTGGTTTTTGCCTCAACAAAGAACAATTTGGTCTAATATGACCAACAACACCACAAAGGTGACAAGTAGGCACAAAAACAGATTTATTATGCTCTCTAACAGTAGGATTAGACTTAGGTTTAGAAACTTCAGCGTCTACATCAGAACTTTTACCTTTGTCTAACCTAGCAAAATAAGCCTTTTCTTTATTATTCCTCTTAAAAGGAGGGATATAAACTTTCTCAGTTTTAGGCTTAAGAGAAACAGAAACACTTCTGTTATCACAACAGGCTTGGTACTAAGCAAATTTTCAATTTAGCTTAGCTCAGCTAACTTTTGTTCCAAGCTTTTCATCTTCTCATCTTGAGAGGAAATTTGATTTCTCAAAAATTCATTCTTTTTATTAGATCATCTAATCTACAATCAATTCCTCTTTTTCAAGATTAGCCAATTTTAACTCTTCTTTAAATTTCTTAGAAATTTTCAAAGATTTAGATAATTCCTTACGAAGAGTTTCAAAAGCATCAAAAAAATCAACAGAAACAATAGTGTCCTTTTTATTCAAAACATCACAGGCATCAATAAAATCAGCAGAAGCATGAGCAGAAAGACACTTCAAATTATCCATGATAACAGGGGTCAAGGATCAGCTCTTAGATCAAAAGATCTAAACAAGAAGAGCTACCCGCTCTGATACCACTTGAACGTTTAGACCCCTTAAACACACAGATTGCGTAGCCTAGATTAATTAGCCAAGTTGTTACTTAGTCAAATTAAGCAATTCTAGGTTAAAACAATCCAAACAATCATATCAAGAATATAAAGCAGCGGAAAATAAATAACACAAGATATGATCACCCAGGAAACCACACGGTAAAAACCTGGGGAGGATTTGACCCACCGATCCTCAAGGCTAACCTGAATTCACTATGAAAGAATTGAAGTTCGTACAAAAGGACTACAAGCTCCCCGCTCGACTTCCTAATGCTACCCACCAGTAGAACTTCCTGACACGACCACGCGCAGGCTCCGAATCCACGGACTACTTCTTTCTTGAATTCCTCAATCAGCTACAAGCTCCCCGCTTGCTTTTCTTTTAAGTTCCAATGGTTGCAACAGTAATGATCTTCAAGATGTTGAAATAATCTCCACCATGAAAACCCTAAGTTTTGTGTAAAGGAAAGCTCCTCAAAGATCTCACACGAGATTCACACAAAACAGCAATGTATGAGCAACAATACAATATGGACAACCTTCAAAAACGTGGCTAGGGTTTTATTTATATACCTAGGGTAAAAACATAAAACCCTAAACGTTTAATGAAGTAGGGCTGAGTTGGAAATTCTGCAGAAAATTCAACCTGTGCGATTTTCGATCGATCGAGTCTATTCTTCGATCGATCGAGCCAGGCCGAGAGTCCCAAGTACTTCTGCAGCCACTCGATTCCAACTTTACAATATTAAACCAACTTTGAGCAAGTCTAAAGAAGACAACATACAATGTTTTGATCATGGTTTGCCAACATTACAAATTAGAGTTCTAAATACATAAAATCCTAAGACCTTAGAACCTAACACCCATTATAGGCAATAGCACGGATTGTGAGTTGGTGGGATGAACTTCGACAAACTTAGGCCCAAATGGAGCCTTTCATCTTCCCACTCATCACCAAACGAGGCAAAGGGATAAAAAGAACCAAGTGAAGTGTGCAAACAAGTATTGAATAGGCCTTTATTAAGATTAAGAAACAAGACACATAGAAATTAAACCATTATCCCCAGTGGAGTCGCCACAGTGGACACAACGGGATGTCAGAGTCACTACCTAGTTATATGGTTTAGGAACCATGAATATAGCATCTTTTCAAGGAAGGACCATTGATCTTAGTACCAAAGTATGGGTTCGGAGTTTAGGTACAATCTTAGGAATGTGTTAGGCACCCAAAACTGCCGAACCCTAAGGTTGGTTTCCTCTTATTGTGTCTTATGTCTTAATCCTATTAAAGGCATACTCAACATTGCATTCTAACTCACACACACACACACTAACATTCATCTAACAGTCAACATGGCATTATTCATCCTTAAACATACATCTATCATGCTTATCATTCAAACCTAGCATACATCTATCATACATACCATCGCAAAACAAACCCTAACATTCGTCTAGCACGACAAACATATCATCTCAAACAAGGCAACACCAAGACAGCAAAGATGTATGGTAGGACCATAAGCATGATAAGATTCAAATAAACAAGTGATTGCAACTATACATTAAAAACAAACGAACATGTTCACATCTAAGCAAGAAACAAACAAAAAACCCTGATCTAGCATGATAGAGATAGACAAACATGTAAAACAGAGACTCAAATCCATATATATATATATATATAGAGAGAGAGAGAGAGAGAATTAAGACAAAAGCATAACATGTGAATAGAGCAAAGAAAACAAAGCAGAAGCCTGAATTAGGGTTTCTGGGCATGAGTATGTGTGCACATACATAGGCCTGTGTACACAAGCCAGTTTTATGTGTATGCATACTACGAGTCTGGGTGTATTTGAAAAGGTACCATGTATGACAATTTATATTGTGAAAATAGGGCTTTGGAATGACTTCCAGACAATGTGGGATTCGCTCTAAACCTCAACATTAATGCAGAAAACTTGTCTTTTATGTTTCTGAAACCTTAGCTACGTACGCAGGCTTGTGCTCACATACGCATGCATCAAGCTTGTGTACGCAAGTTCTTGTTTGCATATGCCGGCAGAGAATTTCCTTGGCCTTTTATTTTCCAAAAATAGATTTTTTACTCATAAAAAGTATTTTCTATTTTAACACCTCTCAAGTCAATTTGTAATTTGATTGGGCCCTAATCCAACCTTTGGTCTTAGAGTTTCAGCATCATTGGGGAACGGGAGCCCAAGTTGCAAAGGATACAAAATGCGGTGTCTACACATGTTTGCACGCGTTGCATACATAGGCATGTAACCCTACTAGTGCACTATAGCGCACCAAACATGAAACTCTGCTAGATTTTTGTCGTGAAAATGAGGCACCTTTGTTGCTGTATTCTCATCGTGAAAGCTTGGTAAGGATAGTGTTTTGTGCATCATGACGCACCTGAGGCAAAATGCTACTAGATTTTCTTCATGAAAATAAGGCGAAATGCTGCCAGATTTTCATTGTGGAAATTTGGCATCAATTCCCAAACTTACTAGCAAAGCGTTGATTGAGACCACACCCTTTCTGAAACCAAACCTTTAAGATTGTTAGGACATATGTAGTTCACTTGTTAAGAATATATGTCGTTCTTTTATGTAATTGGCTAATCCTTTGACAAAGCGCACTTTACTTGTATTTGGGTAGATCTAAGATGTGTTGAAATACTTCAAGAAACCATGTTTCAAGATCAAGTGTGGAAGCCTTCAAGTCTGTCCAAGAAAACAAGCTGAAAGTACATGATTACTAAAGCTCGACAGCTGGCTCGACAGCTAGCATGTGTCGAGGTTAAGTAAGCTGCTCAAGCTCGTGTGCCCGACACCTACTCGACAGCTACTTGACAGCTTTTATCTGTCGAGGTTAATAAAATTAGAATTTCTAATCCGATTTCTTGGGATTTGTGTTTATGTGTTTGGGCCTTCTTTTCTCCTAACCCTAGACATATAAAATGATTTTTTTAAGGGTCGTCAACAAGGACACAAGTTGCACAAGCATCGAGCAAAGTTTGTTCAAGCAATTTGTGATCAAAGAAAAAGTTCTTCCCTAGTTCATCTCTTCTGAAGAAGTTGCTGTGTATGTGCACCTTTGGGTTTTGTGACCAAGCATCTTCTTGATCCTCATCGTGTAGGATGAACTGAAGAACTTTGCAGCCAACAACTCTTTCTAGTTGGTGATTGAAGTTGCGTACTGGGATCAGCGCAAATTGGTTAGTCATGTACTTAGGAGCCGTGCATCAAAAGTAGAAATTGTCACTACAGAACAAATCCAATTAGGTATTGGGGTAAGGATTCAACTGTAGGTTGGTGAGGTACTTAGGATTCCTTTACTTGTAACCGTTTGTTGTGATAATAGTGAAATTTCGGGAGTGGTGACCTGAAAATCACCCAGTGGGTTTTTGCCACTAGGTTTTTCCTATTCGTAAACAAATCACCATGTTATTTATTTTCCGCTGCATAATTAGTTTATTGGTGATTTGTTTGTGCTACCACGCGTTTGCATGATTAATTTGATTAATTAATAACTTGGCTAATTAATCAATTGATTAAATCACAATGGGTCAATTCGCTTTTGGCCTATCAAGTGGTATCAGAGCAGGCACACTCTGATTATGTTTTAATCTTTACTGTGTTTGATCCATTGACCCCTGTTTGTCATGGATAGAGGACAGTCATTAATTATACCTCCTTTGTTTGATAAGACTAATTATGCATACTTGAAAGTATGCATGAGAGCTTCCTTGCAGTCTTTAGATGAGAAGGTGTGGCAAGCTGTAGAGATTGGCTGGACCAAGCCAAAGGAAGCGCTGGCCGATTGGGATGAAGCCAAGATTAAGCTGGCAGCAGAGCATTGAATGCCTTATTTAGCGCGGCCACCAATGAGGATTTTAAGAAGATATCCTCGACTGAAATTACTAAGGAGGCCTGGACCATCCTCCAAACAACCTATGAGGGAACCAAGGCTGTCAAAGATTTCAAAGGCTCACTACAAGCTTTGAAGAGATTAAGATGGAGGAGGATGAGTTGTTTGATAAGTTCTATGCCAAGCTGAAGGACATAGTGAACTCTGCTTTCAATCTTGGGGAAACCATCCCTGAACCCAAGATTGTGAGAAAAGTGCTTAGATCTCTACCCGAGAGATTCCATGCCAAGATTATGGTGATTGAGGAATCAAAGGATATTGACAAGATTCCTTTGACTGAGTTGGTTGGAAACCTGCAGACTTATGAGCTAGGGTTGACCAGAATTGGCAAGACGGGTAAAGGAAAGAGCATGGCACTGAAGCCCAAGAGCAGTGAAACAAATGAGTCTTCAGATGATGAAGATTCCAGAATGAAGTCCTACATCACCAGGCAGTTCAAGAAATTTATGAAGAATGCCAATGGAAAGGGCTTTAACAAGGACCGTAGGCAATCCAGTTCTTCTTAGGACCTAAGTGCTTTGGGTGTCATGGCTTCGGTCATATGAAACAGGATTGCCTCACGTATCTCAAGAGCATTGGGAAGAGCAAGACACTTGCTGCTACCTTAAGTAATACTGAGCCTGAAGATGATTCCAACAATGAGGATGATGGAATCTTGCATGCCTTCACTGCCACACTTAATCCTACTGAAAGGATTGTTGATGAAGTGGAAGAAGAAGAAGAATTGGTGGATTCTAAGTGTGAGAAGATGGATGATCAAGATGATATCCATTCAGCCTATGAGAAACTATACAAGCTATTTGAGAAACATGAGAAACTCTATAGGCTAACCACCAAGAAACTCAGTGATGTGGAACTTGATCGTGAAGAGTTGTTCACAAAATTTGATGAGGCAAATCAGTCTATTGGAGCGTTGAGATTTGAGAACAATTTCTTGGCTGAGAAGACCAAGAAGCTTGAAGCGAAGCTGTTTCAAGTTAGAGCTCAATTGGAGAGGACTTCAAGTGCGAAGCTTGATGAGATGCTAAACATTCAGAAATCTACTTTGGATCGAACAGGTTTAGGGTATGGTCTTTCTTCGTCTAATATTGCCTCTACTAGTGCTACTGTTTTTGTTTCACCTGCTAATAATACTAAATTGAGAACAATGATGCTAAAACTGAATTAGCTAGTGAGAACTTAGACAAAGGTAAATCTATCTTAGGAACACCCCCTAAGCAAGATAAGAAAGATGTTAAAAACCCTAGGGCTAAGAAGGCTAACTCTCAAAAGCCTAAACAGAAGAAGCAGCATCTCTATCATCATTGTAGAGCTGTCAGTCATACTCGACCAAACTGCTATAAGTGGTTAGCCACTCAATAGAGCAACGACATGATAGCATCTGGAAGCCAAAATCAGCTTCAATCCTCTCTTGCTCCTCTTAGAGATCTTTTGAAAGCCCTCATGTTCCTTTCGAACTTGAACGGTTTCAATTCTTCCCCCTCACCACCGGTTCAAGGGTTTAATCAAGGGAAAGGTTCTTCCAAGGTGTGGAAGAAAAAGGACTCTATGTGATTATATCACTTTCTTCTATCTTCTTGTTTTTGTTTGTTGCACTACTTGTGTGTTTTGCTTTTGGGTTTTAAGTCAGTCTAGTTTTATGCTTTGCTTTGATAACATGTTTTTGTTTGTTTATGTTCAGTTTTTGTTTATTTTGTTTTTGATATAAAAATAAAAAAAAAATTGAAAAATCAAAAAATACAAAAACAGTGTGTATTTTGTGTACATTGGTACTTGTGTACCTTGGATGGCCATTGAAACAAAGTTTTCTAAACTTTGTATCTTTTGTAGCTTAGATGAGCATCTCTATGCATAATTAAGCAAGTGAGCTTTGTGGCTCTTGTTTATGATGAGTAAAATTAAGTTATCTCTCATACTTAACACTCATATCACTCTTTTTGACGGGTAGGACTAGAAAATCCTAAGAGAAAGGCATAAATAACCATCTCACCACTGTTGCTCACCAATCATAAATGACACATGTATGCTTCAGCATAGCAAAAGTATAGTATCAATGACATTTGTATGCTTCGGCATAACAAAATTGGAATGTCAAATATCAATGGGTATTTCTTTTCTCTCTTTTATATGCCCATGCATGATATGCTAAATAAAAAGAAAATATGCAAAGAAAATAAATGGTAAAAAGATCAAAAATGCTTTTAAAATGATTGCAAGTGTGTATTCTAGGAGATGTGGGAGTTATAGGATGTACCTCGAAGGTGATAGTCCCCATCAAATAGTTATGATTGTGTGTGAGTTAAAGTGATTTTCTCATGTCTCAAATCATCATGACATGTATACACTTGTGTAATCTTGCGATGTTTTTTACACACAGCACGCAATATTCTTTGTTACTCTTGATACATGTGCAGGTACAATGTGATTTGGCTATCACAAGGTTTTACATGTGTTAATGTATGCTCACTAAACTGTCTTGACTTGTTTTTGAAATATAAAATTGGTTATACTTGTTGTGTGTGTGTGTGTGTGTGTGTTTTTGAGATCCATGTGCTTAAAATTCCTGTTGAGAGATAATCTTGAGAGCTTAATATGTTGATTGGATCATTAGTTGAGTTGCATGTTGGATTGCATTCATGTCTATATTTTTCTCTTCTTAAAAAACTGGTTTTAAAAGCTAGCTCGACACCTCCTCAATACCTAGCTATCTGTCGAGCTTCTCAAGCTTTTTCTTATCACAATCCCGACACCTCCTCGACACCTGGTGGATCGATTGAGCTTTTGTTTCATTTCTGGTGTTTTATTCCTCGATACCTCCTCGACACCTGAATTTGTCGACGACCATTTTCCTCGACACCTTCCTCAACAGATGTCTTGACACCTCTCGATACTTGTATCTATCGAGCTTTACTGAGGTTCTATTTAAGCTCCTCGTGTGATTTGGTTCTCATTTTTCTCGATCTCTCTCGATCTATCCTCACCTGTTCACCTCCCAAACTCTCTTCTCTCACTCAAAACCTTCAACCCACGTGATTTTCGACCTTTCTTTTCTTCAAATCACTTGGTATGATCTCTTATCTTTTCATTCTTCATGCATTTCATGATTTTGAAACCTAGGTTTTGGGGTTTTTGAAAAATTTTGGGGTTTTACAAAATTAATGAGTGTTTCTTGTAATTTTGGGACGTTTTTCATTTAAATGTGTTCAAAATCTCATGCATTACATCACAATTGCATTTTAACATTATTTTCATGCATTTAGATGTGTTTAATATGTTTGTGTGCTGGTAGGATTGGATTGGGCTGAGTCCATGATGAAATTTCTTTTGCATGTCACATGTTTATGCATTCCCCATGCATACGTACTTTCTATTCAATATACTTGTTATATTTGAATTGCTTTGGGACTTTTCTGATTGTCTCCTTCTCTCTCTCTCATTCTGTTTACGTTAGTCGTGTCTATGGCACCTAAGCGTAAATCTACTCCGGCTCAGAACCTTCTTCATTCCGGAGCTTCTTCATCTTCTGATTATGCTCCTCTTACTCTTCAGTTCCGTGATGATGATGCCTACAAGGCATTCTCGGAGAACTTTTCTTGACGAGGTGTTCATTCGGAACGCCAAGTCATTTTGGCGAACTTCCCCAACACTGACCTCCCAGATGTCATTCACAGTCGGGAATGGGAGTCACTGTGTGACGTCCCGGTCACTTGTCCTCTTATGCTTAGCCAGGAGTTTTACTCCAACATGCACGAGATTGATTGTTCAATACCTCTTTTCTTCAGTCGCGTTCGAGGTATGCGCATTCCTGTCACATCGCAGCTTGTTACGAATGTGCTTCGGGTTCCTAGGGTAGTGTCTCCTGACTATCCTAGTTGTGAGCGTCTGTGGACTATGTCCAAGGATGAGATCATATCTGCTTTTTGTGAGCACCCTTCTAAGTGGGGTGAGCATCAGTATACATCGTGTCGGCCTTTTGCTAAAGGTCCTAGATTCTTAAACATGGTGATGACTTTTGTACTCCATCCTCTCTCTCACTACAACTCCATTACAGAGCCTCGTGCTCGATTTTTGTTTTTCCTTCTTGAGCATCTTTCTGTAGACTTTCCCTCTCATTTCATTTTGTCTATTATAGATGTTCATTTGGATGCGGCGACCCGTGATAAGCTCATCTTTCCTTCTGCTATCACGAGGATTCTACGCCATTTTTCTGTTCCTTTTCCTGCGTCCGACCATTTCACCTTCATGTGTGCCATAGACGCCGTTACCATAAAATGTAGTGAGGCGCAATTTAGGTCGCAACGGCCGGATTCCACTCCTCCCTCCCCTTCAGCTCCATCTCGGTCTGCTCCATCTACATTAGCTCCCTCTTCCTCCTTGAGCAATGTGTCACTTGGAGACATCATGGCGCAGTTACAGTGCATGGATGCTCGCCTTGATACACTCTTCACTGAGTTGTATCAGGTGAATGTTCGTGTTGGCCGTATTGCTAGGCAGCAAGCGACCATGGGTGGTTTTGCTACTGAGGCTACTCCTTCACCATGTTCTCCAACAACTTCTGATTCTGAGGATGATGACAATGACGATGATGCTTCTGATGATGATGATGATGGAGATGCTAGCTCTATTGATGAGATGTCTACTTGACACTCTTGCCCTTTGTGTGACAAAAAAGGGGAGTAGTTTTGGGATATGAGAGTAGTTATTGATATGAGGGATATAGTGAGGATATGATGTATCTTTTCTTTTCTTTCTTTATAGATACATTGTTCTTGTACATTGGGTCTTGTGACCATTTTTACACATACATTGTACTTATCTTCTTTATATGTAGATGTATGTTCTTTCACCTATCTCTTACATGTGTTGTTTCTTTTCTCTCTTTATACACATGTTTCTTATACTTGTATGCAATCTATTATTTCTGTTTCACACAAAGATGCTTTGATGAATTTTGTTTAAAGTGTTTCAGAAATACAGGTTGTCAAAGTCTACTTGCCATAAACTCTCTTCTTGCAAAATTTTTTAAGAGTTTGTGTTAGGATAGATTTTATTGTATTCAACAAGTGAGTATGAGTTGAGTGATTTATGACTTCTCTCATATGTTCATTTGTATGTTGTGGTTTTGTCACGGATTGCCAAAGGGGGAGATTGTTAGGACATATGTGGTTCACTTGTTAAGAACATATGTCGTTCTTTTACGTAATTGGCTAATCCTTTGACAAAACGTACTTTACTTGTATTTGGGTAGATCAAGGATGTGTTGGAATACTTCAAGAAACTATGTTTCAAGATCAAGTGTGGAAGCCTTCAAGTTTGTCCAAGAAAACAAGCTGAAAGTGCAAGGTTACTAAAGCTCGATAGCTAGCATGTGTTGAGGTTAAGTAAGCTGCTCAAGCCTGTGTGTTCACACCTGTTTGACAGCTTCTATCTGTCGAGGTTTATAAAATCAGAATTTCTGATCTGATTTCTTAGGATCCGTGTTTATGTGTTTGGGCCTTCTTTTCTCCTAACCCTAGACATATAAAAGAATTGTTTTAAGGGCCGTCAACAGGGACATAATTTGCACAAGTATTAAGCAAAGTCTGTTCAAGCAATTTGTGACCGAAGAAAAAGTTCTGCCCTAGTTCATCTCTTCTGAAGAAGTTGCTATGTATGTGTACCTTTGGGTTTTGTGACCAAGCATCTTCTTGATCTTCATCGTGTGGGATGAACTGAAGAACTTTGCAGCCAATAACTCTTTCTAGTTGGTGATTGAAGTCACGTACTGAGATTCGCGCAAATTGGCTAGTCACGTACTTGGGAGCCGTGCATCAAAAGGGGAAATTGTCACTACAGAACAAGTCCAATTGGGTATTGGGATAAGGGTTCAATTGTAAGTTGGTAAGGTACTTGAGATTCCTTTACTTGTAACTGCTTGTTGTGATTGTTGTGATAATAGTGAAATTTTGGGAGTGGTAACCTGAAAATCACCCGGTGGGGTTTTTGCTGTTAGGTTTTCCCCATTCGTAAACAAATCACTGTGTTATTTATTTTCCGCTGCATAATTAGTTTATTGGTGATTTGTTTGTGCTATTTCGCGTTTGCATGATTAATTTGATTAATTAATAACTTGGCTAATTAATCAATTGATTAAATCACAAGGGGTCAATTTGCTTTTGGTCTATCAGGAATTTATTTGAATACAAATAAATGACAATACTAATCTAACTAGGAAGCTTATTCTATCACTTATCTAAATTCAAATAATTTATTTAATACCCAAGTCATAACATGCCCTCCCCCTTCAAGATGAATGTTGTTATCAAGATTCAAGGACATAGAAATTGAATCTAGCAAACATTGATTGGAGAATACTTAACCTTGGATTTTAAAGTTACAAAGACTTAATTTTCCAGCATGTTGCGGTGATGGAAAATTATTAAGCCTAAGACAGACAGAGATTTTTTTTTTGGAGGGAAAGAGCCAGAAAGCTCATTGTAAACACTTGAGAATTTATTTTGTTCCCACACCAGTGTAATAGGGTTCCTTGTCAATCCTGAAGAGAGTAAATAAACGTCTAGATATTATTCATGCATTTTTTTTTCCAATTTCTAAGTCTTTTCTATTTGATTATCTTTTAATTACTTAATTGTTAACCTTATGGCCCACCTCTATTTGATTATCTTTTCATTGGATAGAGACCTAGCCCAATGGAATTGTCTGATTTTTAGCCCATACAATATTAGTAGCCGTTTTATTAGTAAAACATTAAACCCTAGCCCACAATATCCCATATCTCTGGTTGGATTCTCCTTTCATGTTCATTCATGTGTTTTATAACTTAAATCTCCAAGCATATACTTATGCACTCTTAATTTCCAAGTGTATTGGAGAATCGGCCACCAGAAATACGAAACAGTAATGCATGTGCAGTGGAAGTTTAAAATATGGAAAAGACAGACATTTTCTGCCCTATTAATTTCCAAGCAACCCACTTGGGAATTTGTCACCAAAAATACGAAACTTACGGTGATGCATGTACTATTTGTGGTGTCGCCTACTTTTTATAATAAGTAAGTGGACCTCGGTTATAGGAGTGGGGAGTTTGAAGAAACGACAGGGACAAGAATAGACTTTGATAGGCCAAGAATGTATTGACCCCTTGTGATTAATTAATTGATTAATTAGCCAAGTTTATTAATTAATCAAATTAATATGCAATGTACGTGGCGACACAAACAAATCATCAACCAAAGTATAATGCAGTGGAAAATAAATTTGACAAGGTGATTTGTTTTCGAACGGGGAAAATCTACAAGGAAAAAACCCCACCAGATGATTTTAAGGTCACCACTCCCAAGAATCCACTATTATCAAAAAAACGGTTACAAGTAAAGGAATCCCAGTACCTTATACCAACCTACAGTTGAACCCTTACCCCAATACCCAATTGGACTTGTTCTATAGTGACAATCTCTCCTTTTGATGCGCAACTCCCAGTACGTGACTAACCAATAGATGCGTGGATCCCAGTACGCGACTTGATCACCAACTTGAGAAGGATGTTGGCTGCAGTGTTCTTCAGTTCATCACACGATGAAGATCACGAAATTGTTTGGTCACAAAACCCTACGGTGTACAAACACAGTAGCTTCTTCAAGACGAACTAGGGCAAACTAGGTTGCCAGTCACACTTTTCTTCACACTTGTGCAATTGTGCTCTTGTGCAACTATGCAACTTGCGACGGCCCTTAAGATAATCCTTATATATGTTTAGGATTGTGAGAAAAGAAAGCCCAAACATACATTCACGGATTGGATGAAAATCAGAATTGAAAATATGTTTTTCATAAACCTCGACAGATACCCTATCTATCGAGCAGCTGTCGAGCCTCAGGTTGAAACAGCTCTTTAAGTCTCGATAGATACTAGCTGTCGAGCCAACTGTCAAGCTTTAATGAACAGCACTTCTTCACTTGATTCTTGGATAGACTTGCATGGCTTTAACACTTGAACTTGAAACCTTATTTCTTGAAGCATTAAACACATCCTAGATCTACTCAATTACAAGTAAAGTGTGTTTTGTCAAAGGATTAGCCAATTACATAAAATGTTGACATATGTTCCTAATCATGAATCACATATGTCCTAACAATCTCCCCTTTTGGCAATCTGTGACAAAACCACAACAAACAAATGAACATATGAGAGAAGTTATAAATCACTCAACTCATACTCACTTGTTGAATACAATAAAATCTATCCTAATATGAACTCTTGAAAAACTTTGCAAGAAGAGAGTTCATGGCAAGGATGACTTTGACAACCTGTATTTCTGAAACACTTTAAACAAAACTCATCAAGGTGTCTTAGTGTGAGACAAAAATAAAAGATTGCATACAATATATAAGAAGCATGTGCATAAAGAGAGAAAAGAAACAACACATGAAAAGATAGGTGAAAGAACAGTAATAACAACCTCAACTGTATATATCTCATCAACAAATACAAGGTTTGCTATCACATAGTGATCACAGGATCAAAGGTACATGAACAATGTATCTAAAAAGAAGAAAGAAAAGAAAAAGATACAAAAGTCCTCACTACATCCCTCAAAATATGGACACTCCCCCTAACAAAAATCTCCTAAGTATTAACTCTCCTCCTATACATATGACTACTCTAATATCCAAAACTACTCCCCTTTTTTGTCACGAGTGACAAAGGGTAAGTACATCAAGTAGACATTGCATCATCGCTGGAAGAGTTAGCACCATCATCCTCAGCATTAATAGCATCAGCATCACCATCATTGTCCTCATCCTCAGATGTCTCCGAAGATGGGGAAGGAGAAGCAATGAAGCCACCAAGGCGAGCCTGTCTTCATGCAATACGACCAACATGGATGTTTACCTAACACAACTCATCACTAAGAGTGTCGAGGCGAGCATCCATGCGCAAAAGCTGTGCCATGATATCCTCAAGAGACACACTGCCCGTAGAAGAAGAGGGAGAGGATATGGATGAAGCTGTAGAAGCTGGAGGAATTTCCGTCCTGGGCTGCCTTAATTGTAGCTGCACCTCGCTCCGTTTAACAGTAGCGGCGTTTATGGCACACATAATGGAGAAGTGGTCGGAAATGGGAATGGAGATAGAAAAATGGCGAAGAATCCTTGTGATAGCTGAAGGAAAAATAAGCTTATCATGAGTCGTTGTATCCTTATAGACATCTATGAGGGATAGAATGAAGTGAGAGGGGAAGTTTATAGTAAAATGCTCTAAAAGGGAAATCAAAAATCGAGCACGGGGCTCTGTGATGGAGTTATAGTGAGACAAAGGATGCAAAACAAAAGTCATCACCATGTTAATGAACATTGGACCTTTAGCAAAGGCTAAGTAAGGGGTGTATCGACGATCACCCCAATCAGAGGGATGCTCACAAAAAGAAGACATAAGCTTGTCTTTAGACATAGTCTTAAGATGATCGCATCCGGGGTAGTCAAGATGCGCTACCTTCGGGATGTGAAGCACCTCGGATATAATATCCGGTATGACCACAGTGCGTGTACCTTGAAAGTGAGTAACAAAAAGAGGTACTGAATAATCGAAACCATGCATATTAGTGTAAAACTCCTGTATGATCACGGATGGACAAGTGATCGAGATGCCACATAATGACTCCCAACCCCTACTGTGAATGACAGTGGGTAGGTCAGTATCAGAGAAGTCCAATAAAATGACTTGGCATTCCGAATGAATGCCTCGTCTAGAAAAGTTCTTTGAAAAGTCCTGTCAGGCTTTATCATCACGGAACTAAATGTGGGAGGGGGTAAAATCAGAAAAGGAAGCCCCAGAACGAAGAGGGTTCTAAGACGGAGTAGATTTTCGTTTAGGTGCCATAGAGCAACTAACCGAAAGAATGAGAGAGAGAGAGAGAGAGAGAGAGAGAGAGAGAGAGAGAGAGAGAGAGAGAGAGAGAGAGAGAGAGAGAGACAAGTAGAAAAGTACTAACACAGTCAACATATAAGAATATACAGAATGAAGGTACGTATGCATGGAACTATATGAACATGTGATATGCAAAATTAAAAACATCATGGGCTCAGCCAAATCCAAACCTACTAGCACACAACATTGCAACAAAGTAAACACACATCTAAAATGCATGAAACATTGTTATAATGCAAATCTGATGCAATGCATGATGATTTAAAGCCATTTAAGAAAGACCTATCCCAAAAATTTCACAAAAACTTCATGAATTTTGAAAAACCACAAAATTTTTCAAAAATCCCAAAAAGTTAGGTCAAATGCATAAAGAATAAAGGATTTTGGACCCTTACCAGTGAAGAAATACTTGATCTAGGTAAAAAACCTTTGAGGATGAAGTTTGAAGTAAGAGAGAGAGAGAGAGAGAGGTTTTGAGAGGTGAAGAGTCAACAGGAGTCGAAAGAGATCGAGAGAAGTGAACCTGGTATCGCAAGGATCCTATTTATAGAACCTCTTAATTCTCGACAGATCAAGAGGTGTCGAGAGGTGTCAAGGTTTAAACTTCGATAGATGCAGCTATTGAGCAGCTATCCAGAGGTGTCCACAGAAAAAAGGGGCTCGATGGATCGAGGAGCTATCGAGCATCTATCGAGGAGACAGAAACTTTCTCGATGGATCGAGGAGCTATCGAGAAGCTATCAAGATTGCGATAAAAAGAAGCTAAAGAGGTCGATAGATAGCCTAGCTATCAAGAGGTGTCGAGGAGCTGTCGAGATTGCTTCAAAATATTTTTTCAAAGATGAGAAAAACATAGACATGAATGCAATCAAACATGTTACTCAACCAAGGATCCAAACAACATTTTAATCTCTCAAAACATCTCTCAATCAAGAAAAATGGTAAGCACATAGATCCAAAAAAACACACACACACACACACACACAAAAAGTCTAACCAATTTTATATTTCAAAAACAAGTTAAGACAGTTTAGTGAGCATACATTAACGCATGTAAATCTTGTGATGGCCAAATCACATTGTACCTGCACATGTATCAAGAGTAGCAAAGAATATTGCGTGTTGTGTGTGAAAAACATCGCAAGATTGCATAAGTGTCTATATGTTATGATGATTTGAGATTTAGTAAATCAATTTAACTCACACACGATCATAACTGCTTGATGGGGACTATCACCTTCGAGGTACATCCTATAACTCCCACATCTCCTAGAACACATGCTTGCAATCATATATAAAGCATTTTGTTTCTTTTGCTTTAATTTTTCTTTGCAAATTCTTCTTTTATTAAGCATATCATGCATGGGCATATAAGAGAGAGAAAAGAAATACCCAATGATGTTAAGCCTTTTGACATTGCACTTTTGCTATGCCAAAGCATACAAATGTCATTTCATGATTGGTGGGCAACAGTGGTGAGATGGTTATTTATGCCTTTCTCTTTGGATTTTCGAGTCCTTCCTATCAAAAAGAGTGATACGAGTGTTAAGTACAAGAGATAACTTAATCTTACTCATCACAAACAAGAGCCACAAAGCTCACTTGCTTAGTTGTGCATGGAGATGCCCATCTAAGCTACAAGTGATACAAAGTTTAGAAAAATTTGTTTCATTGGCCATTCAAGGTACATAAGTACCAATGTACACAAACACACATTGTTTTTGTATTTTTATGATTTTTCAATTTATTTATTTATTTATTGAAAAACAAAATAAAGTAAAACTAAAAAACACACAAGTAAAAACATGTTAAACAAAGCAATGCATAAAAACTAGACTGACTTAAAATAAGAAAGCAAAACACTCAAGTAATGCAAACACAACAAAAGGAGGGAGAGAGGGAAAAGTGACCGAATCACTTAAAGCCTTTTTCCTTCCACACCTTGGGGGAACCTTTCCATTTTGTGAAACCCTGAACTAGCATAGAGGGGGAAGAATTTCAACAGCTCAAGTTCGAAAGGAACATGAGGGCTTTGAGGAGATCTCTTAGAGAAGTAAGAGAGGATGGAAACTAAGTCAGGTTTCCAGATAAGACCACGCTGTTGCTCTGTTGAGTGGCTTGCCATTTATAGAAATTTGGTCGAGTGTGTCTTGCTGCTCCACAATGATGACAGAGATGTTGCTTCTTCTCTTTGGACTTTTGAGTATTACTCTTCTTAGCTCTAGGGTTTTTTGCTTTCTTTCTTAGCCAGCTTGGAGGTGCTCCTATGATAGATTTACCCTTGTCTATGTTCTCACTAGCTATCACAGTTTTAGCATTATTATTCTCAGATTCAATATTATTAGCAGGAGAAACAAAAAGACTAGTACTAGAAGAAGCAATATTACAAGAAAAGAAATCACACCCTAAACTAGTTTGATCAGAGGCAGATTTCTGCATACTGAACATCTCATCAAGCTTTGCACATAAGATTCTCTCTAGTTGAGCTCTAACTTTGAACAATTCTGCCTCAAGCTTTTTAGTCTTCTCAACCAAAAAATTGTTTTCAAACCTCAGTGCTCCAATAGTCTAATTGGCTTCATCAAACTTTGTGGAGAGTTGTTCTCGTTCAAGCTCCACTTCACTGAGCTTCTTGGTGGCCAACCTATACAGCTTCTCATACTTTTCTGAGACCTTGTATTACTTTGCATAGGCTGTGCGAATGTCTTCTTGCTCGTCCATCTCAAACTTTGATTCCACCAAGTTTTCTTCTTCATCCATATCTTCTACAATCCCTTTAGTAGGATTGACAGTGGTAGTGAAGGCATTTGGGATTCTGTCATCTTTATTTTTGGAATCATCCTCAGGTTCAGTGTCACTCAAAGTTGCAGCAAATGCCTTACTTTTTCCAATGGACTTGAGATAAGTAGGGCACTCTTTGTTTCATGTGACCAAAACCATTACACCTGAAGCATTTGGCTCCTGAGGGAACAGTGTACTGACTGCCATCCCTAGCATCCTTCTTCCCTTTGTCTTGGCTCTTAGACTGAGAAGAACTTGATTACCTGCGGTCCTTGCCGAAGCCCTTTGCATTGGCATTCTTCATGAACTTTTTGAATTTCCTGGTGATGTAGGACTTCATTTTAGAATCTTTATCGTCTGAAGACTCATCCGTGTCACTGCTCTTGGCCTTCAATGCCATGCTTTTGCCTTTACCCGACTTACCAATCCTTATCAAACCTAACTCATAGGTCTGCAGATTACCAACTAGCTTTGTCAAAGGAATCTTGTCAATATTCTTTGATTCCTCTATTGTGGTGATCTTGGCATGAAATCTCTTGGGTAGAGATCTAAGCACCTTTCTCACAATCTTGGGTTTGGGAATGGTTTTCCCAAAATTAAAGGCTGAGTTTACTATGTCCTTTAGCCTGGCATAGAACACATCAAATGACTCATCCTCCTCCATCTTAATTTCTTCGAAGCTAGTAGTGAGCCTCTGAAGTTTCAAATCATTGATAGCCTTGGTTCCTTCATAGGTTGTCTGGAGAATGGTCCATGCTTCCTTTGCAGTTTCAGTGGAGGATATCTTCTTGAACTCCTCATTTGTGACCGCACTGAATAAAGCATTCAATGCCCAGCTATTGAAGTTTGCCGCCTTGATCTTTGCATCATCCCAATCGGATGGCGCTTCCTTTGGCTTGGTCTAGCATATCTCAATAGCTTGCCACACTTTCTCATCTAATGACTGCAAGAAAGCTTTCATATTTTTACACTTTTAGATTTTTACGCTTTGTTTTTTTTTTTTTTTTATTCGTAGATTTATTTTTATCAAATAGTTTAGTTTAATTCAGAGAGTAGAACGTTCCATTTATTTTCGATTTTCCAAATAGTAATTAATTTAGTGAATTTCAGTATTCAATAACATAGTTAATCCCTGTGGGTTCGACATTCGTTTTCTAAAAACACTTTACTACTTGTTACGATTCTGTGCACTTGCAGATTATTTTACGCGAACATGTTCCACCTCACACGAGAACTTCGGATCGTGACATGGGTCAGGTGTGAATTTCTTAGCCGACTTGTCTCCTTCTTCACAGTCCATTTGGTCTTGAGTGGCTTGAACCTTCATAGGTTCCTCCTTTAGTGAACACAAGACCCTGAGAGCATCTTTTGTCCATTTAGATGCCATTTCCTAAGAAAGGGATAGGGGGAAGAAAGGGATAAAATGACAAAAGGGAAAACACAAAGATGTGCAAGATTATGTACAAAAATGGAAAAGTATGCTTCTATCATTTTTCAAATAAAGGGGAAAAGCTCCTAACGAGTAGTGTAAAATGGTCATCTATAAAGTGACCATCATTACTAAGGACAACCGTCATTACTAAGGAAGATCGTCATTACTAAGAACAATCGTAAGCACACATTAATGCTCAAATATAAATTCCTCACTTAAATGGGTAAGAGACGTACAGCCTTTCCAGCCACCAGCTCACAGTTGTTACAACTACCTCAAGCTGACCATTACACTGTCGATACAGAACATTTAATGGGGAAGTTAAATGGCTATTAAATGGGGCCATTTAACTCTCCAGCTTAACCATAATTGATGGATAGCGATGAAATGCTCATCTGTACTTGCAAACCGTCCATGTTAATGACAAGTAAAAGTATGGACGAGCATAAGCACATTAGTTCCAAACAGCATTTAATGTCTAAATGATACATGAGTATGGAGCCATTACTGCCATCCAATTATGCGCATTTAATGGTCGTTACAAATGTTAAAGGGTTGAGGATAAATGGTCATTATTAGGCCATAAATCCTCCAGCTGTGGTACAATGTTAGAAAGGCTAGTAGATTGAGCATTTACTCACACAAAAGGCTATAAAAAGCCAAGAGAGACAGGTAAATGATTCATGTTGAACATACACACAAATTACTCTACAGATTACTGATTTCTAAAGACTTTAAGCTAATTTAAGCATCAGAAGGTCCTTCGCAGGCCCCAAACTAGTGTCATTATCTACTTAGAGCTTTCTTTGGTACAAGATCTCTAGGTTGTCCATAGTACTGACGAGGAACATACTAACAAGCTCCAAGTCGTCCATAGTACTGACGAGGAACATACTAACAAATACACCGCTGGACCCGGTGGTGATGGCTCAACAAATCCAAGCACTAATAGCCAATGTGCAAGAATTGAAGAAACAAAATGAAGACTTGAAGCAGAGAGTGCACTCAGAGGGCACAAATACGTCACTGTCATGGCGTAATCGCAATGACAATGACAACAAAGCCCATAGTCCAGGAAATAGTAGAAGAGAAACTTCTAAGCACACTACATAGTTAACTCATGGCAACGATCAGGTGATGAAAAACATGAGGAAGGAGTTAGATGAAGTAAAGAATGCCATAAAGGGAAAGACAACGATAAATCTTGATAGCATGATCAAGAGGACAAACTCACCCTTCACTGCCAACATTTTGGAGTGCCTCTTGCCTCCCAAATTTCGTCTCCCACAGCTGGAGGTTTATGATGGCACTAAGGATCCCCTAGATCACATAAGGGCATTCAAGACGATGTTAAACCTCCAGCATACCCAAACGAGATAATTTGCAAATTATTCCCAAGAGGAACAACAAGGGTGTGGTTTAACAAGCTACCCGCAACAACTATCGCGAATTTTGAGCAGTTGAGCGACTCTTTTTTCTGCCATTTCATTGGGGGCCGATGCCATAAGAAGCCCACTGCATACCTACTAACTGTAAAGCAACAGGAAGGGAAACCCTGAAAGAGTATGTAAAACACTTTAACAAAGCAATGTTAGAAATTGATGAGGCAAACAGTCAGGTGATAATGACGACCTTTTGAAGTAGGGTTGAACAATCCTGACCTTGTCTTCTCTCTAGGGAAGACTTCGCCAACTACAATGACAGACCACTTGTTCAAAGCCCAGGAGTACATGAATAAAGAGGATGCATTAACTACAAATGGAATAGATGGCAAGCGAAAGATGGAAAAAATCGACAAGCTCCATCACAAAAAGATGGAGAAGAAGGATCATTCCCCTAGTCGAAAGAATGACAATGAAAATATGCAGGCTCATACAAGATCGTCAAATACTCCAAAAAAGGAACTTGTTACCTCGAATCATTTTGTTATTGATAGGCCAAAAATGTATTGACCTCTTGTGATGAAATAATTAATTAATTAGCCAAGTTTAATTAATTAATCAAATTAACATGCAAATGCGTGGTAGCATAAACAAATCGCCAATTAATCTAATTGCAATGGAAAATAAATTTGACACGGTGATTTGTTTACGAATAGGGAAAACCTACACGACAAAAACCCTACCGGGTGATTTTAAGGTCACCACTCCCGAAATTTCACTATTATCACAACAAGTGGTTACAAGTAAAGGAATCCCAATACCCAATTGGACTTATTTTGTAGTGACAATTTCTCCTTTCGATGCACGACTCCCAAGTACGTGACTAACCAAGTGCGCGGATCCCAGTACACAACTTTAATCACCAACTAAAGAAGGTTGTTGGCTGCAAAGTTCTTCAATTCATCCACACGATGAAAATTAAGAAGATGCTTGGTCACAAAACCCTATGGTGCACATACACAACAACTTCTTCAAGAATGATGAACTAGGGCAAAACTTTGTCTCCAGTCACAATTTGCTTGAACAGACTTTGCTTAATACTTGTGCAACTTATGAACTCCTTGACAGCCCTTAAAATAATCATTTTATATGTCTAGAGTTAGGAGAAAGGAAAGCCCAAACACATAAACATGGATTGGAGTTAAAACAGAACTGAAATTCTGTTTTTCATAAATCTCAATAGATACCCTATTTGTCGAGCTACTATCAAGCCATGGGGCTAAACAGCTCTTTAAACCTCGACAGATGGCTAGTTGTCGAGTTTTGATGACAAGCACTTTTCAACTTGAATCTTGGACAGACTTGCATGGCTTCAACACTTGATCTTGAAACAAAGTTTCTTGAAGTATTAAACACATCCTAGATCTACCAAAATACAAGTAAAGTGCGTTTTATCAAAAGATTAGCCAATTACATAAAATAGTGACATATGTTCCTAACAAGTGAATCACATATGTCCTAACAATCTCCCCCTTTGGAAATCCGTGACAAAACCACAACATACAAATGAGATATGAGAGAAGTCATAAATCACTCAACTCATATTCACTTGTTGAATACAATAAAATCTATCCTAATACAAACTCTTGAAAAACTTTGCAAGAAGAGAGTTTATGGCAAGTAGACTTTGACAACCTGTATTTCTGAGACACTTTAAACAAAACTCATCAAGGCATCTTTATATGAAACAGAAATAATAGATTGCATACAAGTACAAGAAGCATGTGTATAAAGAGAGAAAAGAAACAACACATGTAAAGATAGGTGAAATAAATATACATCCACATATAAAGAGAATAAGTACAATGTATGTGTAAAATGGTCACAAGACCCAATGTACAAGAAAAATTGTATCTAAAGTAGAGAAAAGAAAAAGATACAAGTAATCCTCACTACATCCCTCAAAATGCACTCTCCCCCTAACAAAAATCTCCTATGCTAACCCTCCCCTTAAGTATGACTACTCTCATACCAAAACTACTCTCCCGTTTTGTCATGAGTGACAAAGAGAAGAGTGTCAAGTAGACATCTCATCATCACCGGGTGAGCTAGCATCGCCATTGTTAAGACATATGTAGTTCACTTGTTAGGGACATATGTCACTCGTTTATGTAATTGGCTAATCTTTTGACAAAACGCACTTTTCTTGTATTTGGGTAGATTTAGGATGTGTTGAAATACTTCAAGAAACTATGTTTCAAGATCAAGTGTGGAAGCCTTCAAGTCTGTCCAAGAAAACAAGCTGAAAGTACAAAATCATTAAAGCTCAACAGTTGGCTCGACAGTTGCATCTATCGAGCTTAAGTAAGCTGTTTAGGCCCGTAAGCTCGACACCTGCTCGACAGCTTCTCGATAGCTTCTGATGGGATAGCAAAAAATGGCATCTGTGGTTCGTCCAGAAGGGTCGTCCATGACATGCAGTTTGCCAAGCGACTAGGCCATCTCCCATTCGTCCAGACCTCTCTTCCCTTAGAAGTTGGCCAACTGGGTAGATCCCGTAATCAAGTCAAAAGGGTCGTCCACGGATGAGTCGCATGGACGACCAAGGAACAACATGACTAAGGGTCGTCCATAAGCATTGCACATGGACGACCTCACGATACTTAGCAAATTCTGAAGCGGTTAATCAGCCCGTGTTTATCGCCGTCAATTTCTCCCAAGTATGTAACTTCCAGCGGCGGTTATGACCGTTGAAGAAGTTACGTCCGGATTCCACAAATCTGGGGGAAGTTATTGAACCAATAACCGCCCTAAAGTACCCTATATAAGGACCGGTCCGAACTATGTAAAGGTATGATATTCTGAAATCTTGACACAATACAGTTAGAATTCCAGACAAAGGAAGGCACTAACTTCACCATCGGAGGATATTTGACCGGTCCACCCCGGTCATCCTTTGATCTTTTTCTTCTTTTATAGGCCTCTACGAGCGTCGTAGCCCACCGAAGCCGAAGTGTTCAACCAAACTGATTTTATCCACATCAGCTTCTATCTGTTGAGGTTTATAAAATCAAAATTTCTGATCTGATTTCTTGGGATCCGTGAATGTGTCTTTGGGCCTTCTTTTCTCCTAACCCTAGACATATAAAAGGATTGTTTTAAGGGTCGTCAACAAGTATACAAGTTGCGCAAGCATTGAGAAAACTCTGTTCAAGCAATTTGTAACCGAAGACAAAGTTCTGCCCTTGTTCATCTCTTCTGAAGAAGTTACTGTGTATGTGCATCTTTGGGTTTTGTGACCAAGCATCTTCTTGATCTTCATCGTGTAGGATGAACTAAAGAACTTTGCAGCCAACCTCTCTTTCTAGTTGGTGTTGAAGTTGCGTACTAGGATCCGCGCAATTGGTTAGTCACGTACTTGGGAGCCGTGCATCAAAAGGAGAAACTGTCACTACAGAACAAGTCCAATTAGGTATTGGGGTAAGGGTTCAACTGTAGGTTGGTAAGGTACTTGGGATTCCTTTACTTGTAACCGCTTGTTGTGATAATAGTGGAGTTTCAGGAGTGGTGACCTGAAAATCACTCGGTGGGATTTTTACCGTTAGGTTTTCTCCATTCGTAAACAAATCACTGTGTCATTTAATTTTCGCTGCATATTTAGTTTTGGTGATTTGTTTGTGCTACCACGCTCATTGCATGTAATTGAACCTCATTAATTCACTTGGCTAATTAATTGGTTAATTCATCATAAGGGGTCAATTTGCGTTTGGCCTATCAGCCATCATCCTCATCATCAGAATCAGCATCAGCATCATTAACATCACTCTCATCTACAGGGGCCACAGGAGTGAAAGGCGTGGTATAACCACCCATCTCAGCCTGATGTTGAGCAATGCGTCCAACACGGGTGTTCACCTGACACAACTCATCACTGAGAGTGTCGACGCGAGCATTCTTGCGCTGGAGTTGCACCATGATGTCCTTTAGAGACACTTCGCTTATAGAAGAGGAGGGAGCAGATGTGGATGGAACAAAAGGAATGGGAGGAGCTGTTGAATCCGACTGTCGTGACCTAAACTGTGCCTCGCTACGTTTAGCGGTAGCGACATCTATGGCACACATGACAGAAAAGTGATTGGAAGAAGGAAAAGGAACAGAAAAATCGCATAGAATCCGCGTGATAGCCAAAGGAAAAATGAGCTTATCACAGGTAGCTGTATCCCTAAACACATCTATGATAGAAAGAATTAAATGTGAAGGAAAATCTATAGTGAAGTGCTCTAACAAAGAAAGCAATAATCAAGCACGAGGCTCTGTGATAGAGTTATAGTGAGAGAGTGGGTGCAAAACAAAAGTTGAGCGGTTTTAGACCCCTTAAACCAACCATATTAACCTAGTTAATTAGCCAAGTGATTAACTTAGTCAATTTAAGCAATTCTAGGTTATCACAAACATACAATCATATCAAAAGTATAAAGCAGCGGAAATATAAAAGACACAATGATATGATCACCCAGGAAACCACACGGTAAAAACCTAGGGAGGATTTGACCTAGCTATCCTCAAGGTAAACCTGAATCCACTATGCGAAAGAATCGAAGTTCATACAAAAGGACTTACAAGTTCCCCGCTTGACTTCCTAATGCTACCCACCAGTAGAACTTACGGACACGACCACGTGCAAGCTCCGAATCCACGGACTCCTTCTTTCTTGGATTCTCCAATCAGCTACAAGCAACCACACTTGTTATTCTTTAAGCTTCAATGGCAGCAACCGAGTTGATCATCAAGATGTTGATACTATCTCTACCTTGAAAACCCTAAGCTTTGTGTAAAGGAAAGCTACTCTAGATCTCACAAGCGATTTACACAAAACAGAAAAGTATGAGCAACAATACAACTGGAGCAACTCTAAAAATGTGGCTAGGGTTTTTCTTTATATACCTAGGGTAAAAATAAAAAACCCAAAACATTTAATGAGTTAGGACCGAGCTGGAAAATTCTGCAGAAAAGCATTCTGCCTGAGATTCGATCGATCGAGTCTTTTATTCGATCGATCGAGCCAGGCCGAAATGCACCAATGCATCTGCAGCCTCTCGATTCCAACTTTACATGAAAGACCCAACTTTGAGCAAGCCTAAACAAGACTAAACAATCCTATTTTGATCATTGTTTACCAACAACACAAATTAGAGTTCTAAATACACAAATTTCTAAATCTTTAGAACCTAACAAACTCCCCCTTTGGCAATCTGTAACAAAACACAAACACAAAGCTCAAAGTTTACAAGTAAAAAGCCCTTTACAAAAATAATACTCATAAAACCAAAATTCAATCCTAACTACTATCCATCAGTTGCAAGTGTAGACAGCAGCTCAATTGAATCAACCAGTATATTCCTAAAATACTCAACAAACACATAAACGCATGTGTGACAGAAAATAGTATATAAACAGGTATAACTTCTTGTATGATTCACACAACACATAATAAAGACATATATCAATGAATAACTCAAAAATATAAATTAATAAACAGTGAATCCAAAGAAACAAGAATCAAAATAGAAATCATGTATATCAATCAATGTTACTCCTCCTAACATAAATATCCCAAAAAAAAAAAAAAATGAGATACAAGGTGAAGCACCTAAATACAATCTAACAACTCCACTAACTCCTCAAAACACAAAAACGCTCCCTAACTACAAAACTCCTCTACAAACTCTACTCCCCTTTTTTGCGATGGAATACCAAAGGGCAATCACAATCCATCATCAAAGAGAGGTGGTGAGGGTGAACGAAGACGCACCAGATCAGCTCACAACGCACGGATCTCGTCAAATAGGTCCACCAAAAGCTGACCATGAGCCGCCTGAACGGTCATGACAGTCTCCAAAGTACGACGGATATCAAAATCATCCGATGTAGGTAGAGGAGCAGCAACAACAGCATTAGGATCAGGAACATCCTCACTAGTAGGACCTGTAGAAGAAGAGGGAGGAGGTACGGACCCAGAAGGCTCAGACCTAGGGTGTTTAAAGCCAGCTCGAAGGTGAGCAGCCCTCTGTCTAAGAAAAGATGCACCTATAGGACCAATGACATGCACAAGCTCCGAGTAAGGGAAATCATCTAAACCTAGATAAAGAAGAATCCTATGGATAAAAATGGGATGAACAAGGGCATGAGAAGAAGATGAACTCCTATACACTTCGTTCAAAGAACGAAGGAACAGATGGGGAAAACTGCTGGGAGCATCAGTAACTAGAACGTACAAAAATACACACCTCTCGAGAGGAATGATGTGAAGATGAGAAATGGGCCAAAAACAATGACACGCTATCCTAAAGAAAAGATAGTGCAGCTTAGAAAGCTCAGCAGTGGTGATCCTAGGATCAGAACCCCACTGGATAGAAGACCCAGTGATGTAAGACATGACATCACTCAAAACTGGAGACTCATCATAAGGATAGACAGGGTGCTGGACCAAGGGTACCCCTAGGGCATCAACCACTACCGTAGGAGTAATGGTGTACTCTACGCCTCGTATCCAACTCTTTACTAAAGTGTTGGAATCATAGACGCGGATTGAGATGTTCGAGAAGAACTCTCGAATCAAGGTAGCAGGTGGAGGAGGATCAAAAATATCCACCAAGGGTAACCAGCCCCTACACTCTAAGTTTGCCTTAATGGCAGGATCTAACTCATCTAAAATGACAGACCCCTCAGACCATATCTTTCTCCTAAGATTCAGCTTCTCCAAGATTTCCTGATTTTTCTCATTAGGAAATTTCTCTCCGTCAAAAGATGGAGGGGAAGGAGTAGGTGAGGGGACAGACCTACGAGCCCTAGTCTTCCTAGGTATGATGCTAAGGACAGAGACACAAGTGAAAACCAAAAGAAAAAAATAAAAACCAAGGGCAGATTGCAAGTTAGCACAAAAAAAATATAGAGCAAAAATCTATATGATGCATGAACAGTTACAATGTCATGATGCATGTACTAATGCAGTAAACAAAGTTCAATTTTAAGTTCAATTGCACAAAATTGGCTTGAGCATAGAGTTTCTAACAAAAACCCCAAAAATTTGAAAACCACTTGAAAATTTTTGAAGCAAATTGATGAATTAAAAATTACAGAACACAACACACAGTTTATAATGCCTAATATCATCAAAACAACAAGCCAATTTCATCAATTTCAACCTAATTGAACAAAATCCCCAATTCAGAATTAATACAAACCCTAGAAATTGCAATTTTTCACAAAACCCAAAATTGATCAAATTAAATTATCAAGATCATGTTTATAGCATGTCCCCACAAAAACCCATTGATCAATTGCACAAAATTGGGCTTGAAACAACAAAAATCCCAAAAAGAAAAAGGTCCGAAAATTTTAGGATAAATGCATGAAATATGTAAATAAACTTAAAAAGGAAGGGCAAAAGGGACTTACCGGCTTGAGGAAAGAGATTCTTTGCAAAAACTCCGGAAGAAAATGACAAAAAATGGACTATGGAGCCTTGCCTAGTCGGAGAGAGAAGAAAAGTTTGAAAAAGTGTTTAAAACAGTCAAGAACAGTGTTTTAAAAAACCTTATTCGCGAATTTCGATTGATCAAAAATCAAATTCAATCGATCGAATCACTCCGAAATTTTTAAAGAGTAAAACAGAATGGATTGATCGAAACAGGCAGCGGCTCATAGTATTTTGAGAAAAATTACAGTTTTGAAAAATTCAAACCAATTTTTGAAAAATAACTCCTCAAAGCATTAAAATCAATGAAACAAAATGCATGAGTATAAGATGAAATGGAATGCTTTTTCAAAAATCCAAATTTTAATCCCAGTTTCTCCAAAGAAAGTTTCAGCCAGTTCTTCCTTTAGTTTCTCAGGCAAAAAAAATGTTTTGCATAATTCTCAAGATATTTTCAAACTTTGTTGGTTAGACCAAAAACACACACAATAACATGTATAGTGTTTAGCAAAGAGTAACTCGTGTAGTGTGTGCAAACTAGTAAGAGTTTGAGATACATGTGAGGTGATATGTGAATAGAAATTAATCAGAAAGTCTACAAAATTCATCACATAGAATTTAAAAGAGACTATCACCTAAAGAGTTACATCATATAACTCCCACATCTCCTAGAACATAAGTTTGCAATCATGTAAGTTTCTTGAATTTAGCCTCTTAATTATGTGAATTGGCATCAAGCCTAATAGTACACACCAGTTTTAATTAAGTGAATTGACATCAAACCTAATAGTACACACCAATTTTAAGTATTAAGCAATTAAACTGAGGCTACGCCTTATGTTCTTTTTGTGCATGTGCTACACTTTCTCGAGCACAAAATCTTATGATATGCACTAAGGTGTTCATGATTGGCTAGTGAACAGTGGTGAGATGGTTATTTATGCCTTTCTCAAAAGGTTCAAGTCCGATAGTCAAAGACATGTGACTTCAAGATCAAGACAAAGTGATCAAAAACCATAAACATCTTTCCCACACAACATGCACTACAAAGCTTCAACTAGTAAAGTGCAATAAATAAGCTCATCAAAGTTAAACAAGGTACACATGACATGTTTTGTGTAAATAAATTGACCAACCTTGTTTTCAAAAACTAAGAAAGATAATGTCAAACATATTTTTGCTTTCTCCCTTTTTTTTTTTTTTAGATTTTTATTTGAAGAGAAAACAAATAAATCCTAGAATGAAATGCATGAATGTAATGCAATGCAAGTCCTAGAAAAAAAATAAAAACACAAAACACAAATACCAAATAGCAATGGTCACAGAGGAATGAGCAATGAAGCACAAGGATCATGTCAGAAAGACTCAATTAGATCGAGTCTTTTGCATACATAATCTTTTAGATGCACCACGAGCATTGGAGTTCTTATTCACATTCGAGTGATTTCCAACTCTAGGTTTGGAATAAAGGTTTAACGCCTTTACCAATTCACCAATGAATGCCATAGGATCTTGTGCTAGAGGCACAGACACCTTTGGTTTGTTTGCTCTCTTAGCAGCTTGAAGCTTGTAACAGTTAGGACGAATGTGTCAAGACTTTCCACAAAAATGACAAACCCAAGCAGGTTTACCATACATCTTGTCCTTAGAAAGGGTAGAAACCTTAAGATTAGACTCTTCTAGATTAACCATAATCTTCCTGGGGGGTGAAACCTCTACAGATTTGACAACCTCACTCATAGGGGGTTTGACAGTTTCACTCACAACCTCACTCACGGAAGGTTCAAAAGAAGAAGAAGGAACAAAGTTTGTGGAATGTGGTGCAGAATTAGAGATGCTTTCAACATATCCTAAACCAGATTTATCAAAAGGATACTTTTGAACATTCAACATTTGATCAAGTTTAGAACTAGCAGATCTAACAACAGATAAATCATGTTCCAAAGTTTTAACTTTATCAAGCAAGAGCATGTTCTCAGATTTTACATTGTTCAAAAGATCATTAGCATCAAACAATTTTACAAGCAAGTTCTTCTTTTCAAGCTCAAGAGATTCAATTTTCTTCAGGCCAAGTTCAACATACATAGCATCCTTTGCAGAAACTTTGCAAAGTTTGTTATAGGCCTCTTGAAGATCTGCATCCTCAGAGAGTTCTCCATCAGAAGGGTTCTCTTCAACAGATATACTTTCATTAACTACAGCAGTAGTAGTGAAAGCAATGAAGTTTCCATCCTCGTCACATCCAGACTCATCATCAGAAACCTCATTATCACTAAAGGTTACAGCTATAGCCTTACCCTTAGACCTCAAGAATGTAGGACATTCAAATTTAACATGACCATACTCTTGAGATTTTTCAAGCAGTATGAACAACCTCAACATTTGAGATTCTCTTAAATTCCTCCATAGAAACAGTATTAAAGATGGCATTCATAGCTTTGCTATTGAACCCAGATGCTTCTTTTTGAGAAGTTTGCCACTCACTCATAGGAGTAGTGGGCTTCTCCCATCCGTACTCAACGGAATTCCAAACTCTCTCATCAATGGATTTCAGGAATGCTTTCATCCTTAATTTCCAATAAGCATAGTTATTCCCATCAAAGTGAGGAGGAACAACAAAAGAGTGTCCGTGTTCCATGACAACAAGGGTCAAGAATCAGCTCAGAGATCTAAAAATCTCAAACAAGAGAGCTACCCGCTCTGATACCACTTGAGTGGTTTTAGACCCCTTAAACCAACCAGATTAATCTAGTTAATTAGCCAAGTGATTAACTTAGTCAATTTAAGCAATTCTAGGTTATCACAAACATACAATCATATCAAAAGTATAAAGCAGCAGAAATATAAAAGACACAATGATATGATCACCCAGGAAATCACAAGGTAAAAACCTGAGGAGGATTTGACCTAGCTATCGTCAAGGTAAACCTGAATCCACTATGTGAAAGAATCGAAGTTCATACAAAAGGACTTACAAGCTCCCTGCTTGACTTCCTAATGCTACCCACTAGTAGAACTTACTAACACGACCACGTGCAAGCTCCGAATCCACGGACTCCTTCTTTCTTAGATTCTCCAATTAGCTACAAGCACCCATGCTTATTATTCTTTAAGCTTCAATGGCAGCAACCGAGTTGATCATCAAGATGTTGATACTATCTCTACCTTGAAAACCCTAAGCTTTGTGTAAAGGAAAGCTCCTCTAGATCTCACAAGAGATTTACACAAAACAGAAAAGTATGAGCAACAATACAACTGGAGCAACTCTAAAAACATGGCTAGAGTTTTTCTTTATATACCTAGGGTAAAAACAGAAAACCCAAAACATTTAATGAGTTAGGGCTGAGCTGGAAAATTCTACAGAAAAGAATTCTGCCCGAGATTCGATCGATCGAGTCTTTCATTCGATCGATCGAGCCAGGGCGAAATGCACCAATGCATCTGTAGCCTCTCGATTCCAACTTTACATGAAAGACCCAACTTTGAGCAAGTCTAAACAAGACTAAACAATCCTGTTTTGATCATGGTTTGCCAACAATACAAATTAGAGTTCTAAATACATAAATTCCTAAATCTTTAGAACCTAACAAAAGTCATCACCATGTTCATGAATCTTGGACTTTTAGCAAAAGGCTTACATGGTGTAAACTGAGGATCACCCCAAACAGAAGGGTGCTCACAGAAAGCAGACATCATCTCATCTTTGGACACAGTCCTTAGACGCTCACAACTGGGGTAGTCAGGATGCTCTACCCTCGAAACACGGAGCACATCCGCAACAAGTTGCGGTGTGACAACAATGCGCGTACCTTGAACGTGAGTATGTTGGAGTAAAACTCCTGAATCAATTCCATGCATGTTGGAGTAAAACTCCTGAATTAGCACGGATGGACAAGTGATCGGAATGTCATATAGTAACTCCCATCCCCGACTGTGAATGACATCGGAAAGATCGGTGTCGGCAAAGTCCGCCAAAATGACTCGGTGTTCCGAATGAACACCTCGTTGAGAGAAGTTCTCCGAGAAGTCCCTATGGGCATCCTCATCACGGAACCGAATATGAGAAGGAGTAGGATCAGACGAAGATGATGCCCCAAAACGAAGAGGGTTCTGGGATGGAGCAGACTTACGTTTAGGTGCCATAGATACGACTAATGTAAATAAAGAAGAGAGGGAGAAAGAGAGAGAGAGAGAGAGAGAGAGAGAGAGAGAGAGAGAATCAAAAAAGTCCCAAGCAATTCAAATATATCAAAATATATTGAAAAGAGAGTACGTATGCATGGGAAATGCATGAACATGTGACATGCAATATAAAAAGCATCTTGGGCTCAGCCCAATCCAATCCTAACATCACATAATCAGGTTGCACACATCTAAATGCATGAAAATACAGTTATAATGCACATGTGATGCAATGTATGAAGTTTTTAAGATTAAATCTTCAGAACTCATCCCAAAAATTTCACAAAAACCTCTTTGATTTTGAAAAACCCCAAATTTTGCAAAAATCCCAAAAACTTAGGTTTCAAAGAATGAAATGCATGAAAATGAGGGGTTAAAAACTTACCAAGTGAAGAAATAAACTTGATTAAGCTCAAAAAATGCTTGAGGAAAAGGTTTAAGGAGAGAGAAGAGTGTTTGGGAAGTGAACAGCCACGGACAGATCGAGAGAGATTGAGAAAATAAAGTTTAGATCGCACAGAACCTATATATAGATCCTCAGTAATTCTCGACAAATAGAGGTGTTAAGAGGTGTTGAGATAGGTGTCGAGACAGGTGTCGAGAAAATAGAACATCGATAGATGAAGCTGTTGAGAGGTGTCGAGGAAGAATTCATCAGACACGATTAAAGAATCTCGATCGATCCACCAGGTGTCGAGAAGCTATCGAGGTTCCAAGAACTTTCTCGATCGTTCCACTAGCTGTCGAGACAGCTATTGAGATTGCGATAAGAAACAGCTTTAGATCTCGACAGATAGGCCAAGTGTCGAGAAGGTGTCAGGATTACTTAAAAACAGTTTTTCAAGAAGAGGAAAAACATAGATATGAAATGCAATCACGCATTCAGCTCAACCAAGGATCCAATCGACATTTTAAGCTCTCAAAATCATCTCTCAACAATGATTTTAAGCACAAAGATCGCAAAAACACACACACACGCACACACTAAACAAGTCTAACCAATTTTATATTTCAAAAACAAGCCAAGACAGTTTAGTGAGCATACATAAACACATATAAACCTTGTGATGGCCAAATCACATGGTACCTGCACATGTATCAAGAGTAGCACAAAATATTGCGTGTAGTGTGTGAAAAATATCGCAAGATTGCATAAGCATCCACATGTTATGATGATTTGAGATTTGAGAAAATCACTTTAACTCACACATAATCATAACTGTTTGATGGGGATTATCACCTTTGAGGTACATCTTATAACTCCCACATCTCCTAGAATACACGCTTGCAATCATATTTAAAAGCATTTTTGATCTTTTTACTTTCTATTTTTCTTTGCATATTTTTCTTTTTAAGCATATCATGCATGGGCATATAAGAGAGAGAAAAGACATACTCAATGATATTTGACATTCCAATTTTGCTATGTCAAAGCACACAAATGTCATTGACATTGCACTTTTGCTATACCAAAGCATACAGATGTCAATTCAAGATTGGCAGGCAACAGTGGTAAGATGGTTATTTATGCCTTTCTCTTAGGATTTTCTAGTCCTTCCCGTCAAAAAGAGTAATATGAGTGTTAAGTACAAGAGATAACTTAATTTTACTCATCAAAAACAAGAGCCACAAAACTCACTTGCTTAGTTGTGCATAGAGATGCTTATCTAAGTTACAAAAGATACAAAGTTTAGAAAACTTTGTTTCAATGGCCATCTAAGGTACATAAGTACCAATGTACACAAAACACACACTGGTTTTGTATTTTTCTAATTTTCAATTTTTTATTTTTATTTTTATCAAAAACAAAATAAACAAAACTGAAGCAAAGCAAAGCATAAAACTAGACTGACTCAAAATAAAAGTAAAACACACAAGTAATGCAACAAACAGAAACAAAAATATAGAAGAAAGTGATAGAATCACTTAGAACCCTTTTCCTTCCACGCTTTGGAAGAACTTTTCCTTTGATTAAACCTTTGAACCGGAGGTGAGGGGGAAGAATTGAAACCATTCAAGTTCGAAATGAACATGAGGGATTTGATAAGATCTCCAAGAGGAGCAAGAGAAGATTGAAGCTAATTCTGGCTGCCAGATGCTATCATGCCATTACTCTGTTAAGTGACTAATCACTTATAGCAATTTGGTCGAGTATGACCGGCAACTCCACAATGATGACAGAGATTCTGCTTCTTCTGTTTAGGCTTTTGAGAGTTAGCCTTCTTAGCCCTACGGTTTTTAACATTCTTCTTATCCTACTTAGGGGGTGCTCCTAAGATAGATTTACCCTTGTCGATGTTTTCACTAGTTAAATCAGTTTTAACATCATTGTTCTCAATTTCAACATTTTTACTAGGAGGAACAAAAACAGTAGTACTAGTAGAAGCAGTATTAGAGGAAGAAAGACCATACCCTAAACCTGTTTGATCTGAAGCAGATTTCTAAATGTTGAGCATCTCGTCAAGCTTCATACTTGAAGTCCTCTCCAATCAAGCTCTAACTTGAAATAGCTCTGCTTCAAGCTTCTTGGTCTTCTCAGCCAAGAAATTGTTCTCAAACCTCAGTGCACCAATTGTCTGATTAGCTTCATCAAACTTTATGGAAAGCTCTTCATGATCAAGTTCCATATCACTAAGCTCCTTGGTGGCCAGCCTATACAGTTTCTCATGCTTCTCAGAGAGCTTGTATAGTTTCTTATAGGCTGTATGGATATCATCTTAATCATCCATCTTCTCAAACTTGGACTCTACCAATTCTTCTTCTTCTTCCACTTCTTCAAGAATCCCTTCAGTAGGATTGACTGTGGCAGTGAATGCATTTAAGATTCCATCATTCTCATTGTTGGAATCATCCTCAGGCTGAGTGTCACTTAGCATAGCAACAAGTGCCTTGCTCTTCCAAATGCTCTTGAGATATGCGAGACACTCTTGCTTCATGTGACCAAAGCCATGCACCCAAAGCACTTAGGTCCTGCGGGAACAGTGTACTGACTGTCATCCCTTGCATCCTTCTTCCCTTTATCTTGACTCTTGAATTGAGAAGAGCTAGATTGCCTACGGTCCTTGTTGAAGCCCTTTCCATTGGCATTCTTCATAAACTTCTTGAACTGCCTAGTGATGTAAGACTTCATCTTGGTAACCTTAGCTTGTAAGTCCTTACCAATCCCTTACCGAACTGCCTAGTGATGTAAGCCCTTACCAATCCTTGATAACCTTAGCTCGTAAGTCTGCAGATTACCAATAAACTCTGTCAAAGGAATCTTGTCAATATCCTTTGATTCCTCTATCGCCGTAATCTTGGCATGGAATCTCTCGGGTAGAGATCTGAGCACCTTTCTCACAATTTTGGGTTCAGGAATGGTTTTCCCAAGATTGAATACTGAGTTTACTATGTCTTTGAGCTTGGCATAGAACTCATCAAACGACTCATCCTCCTTCATCTTTATCTCTTCAAAGCTTGTAGTGAGCTTCTGAAGTTTTGAATCCTTGACAGTTTTTGTACCTTCATAGGTTGTCTAGAGGATGGTCCATGCTTCCTTAGCAATTTTTGTAGAGAATATCCTTTTGAACTCCTCATTGGTGACCGCACTGAATAAAGCATTCACTGCCCCGCTGTTGAAGCTTGTCGCTTTGATCTTTTCATCATCCCAATCGGCCGACGCTTCCTTTGGCTTAGTCCAGCCAATCTCTACAGCTTGCCATACTTTTTTATCTAAAGACTGCAAGAAAACTTAGGTTCTAAAGGTTTAGGAATTTTTATGTATTTAGAACTCTAATTTGTAATATTGGAAAATCATGATCAAAACGATATGTATAGTCTTGTTATAGTGTGCTCAAAGTTGTTTAATTATTGTAAAGTTGGAATCGAGAGACTGTAGATGCATTGGGGCATTTCGGTCTGGCTCGATCGATCGAAGAATAGATTCGATCGATCGAAAGTCGACCAGATTGCGTTTTCTGCAGAATTTCCAACTCAGCCCTAACTCATTAAACATTTAGGGTTTTGTGTTTTTGCCCTAGGTACATAAGGTAAAACCCTAGCCACATCTTTAGAGTTGCTCCAGTTGTATTGTTGCTCATACATTGCTGTTTTGTGTAAATCTCTTGTGAGATCTAGAAGAGCTTTCCTTTACACAAAGCTTAGGGTTTTCAAGTTAGAGATAGTATCAATATCTTGATGATCAACTTGGTTGCTACCATTGAAGCTTAAAGAATATCAAGCGTGGGTGCTTGTAGCTGATTGAAGAATCCAAGAAAGAAGGAGTCCGTGGATTCGGAGTTTGCACGTGGTCGTGTCAGTAAGTTCTACTGGTGAGTAGCATTAGGAAGTCAAGCGGGGAGCTTGTAGTCCTTCTGTATGAACCTCGATTCTTTCGCATAGTGGATTCAGGTTTACCTTGAGGATAGCTAGGTCAAATCCTCCCCAAGTTTTTACCGTGTGGTTTCCTGGGTGATCATATCATTGTGTCTTTTATTATTCCGCTACTTTATTATTTTGATATGATTATTTGATTGCTTTAACCTAGAATTGCATAATTTGACTAAGTAACAACTTGGCTAATTAATCTAGGCTAACCAATCTGGTTGTGTTTTAACAGGTCTAAAATCGTTCAAGTGGTATCAGAGCAGGTAGCTCTTTTGTTTGAGATTTCTTGATCTCTGAGCTAATCCTTGACCCCTGTTGTCATGGAGCATGGACACTCTCTTGTTGTTCCTCCTCACTTTGATGGAAATAACTATGCTTATTGGAAAGTAAGGATGAAAGCATTCCTGAAATCCATTGATGAGAGAGTTTGGAATTCCGTTGAGTACGGATGGGAGAAGCCCACTACTCCTATGAGTGAGTGGCAAACTTCTGAAAAAGAAGCAGCTGGCTTCAATAGCAAAGCTATGAATGTCATCTTTAATGCTGTTTTTATGGAGGAATTTAAGAGGATCTCTAATGTTAAGGTTGCTCATATTGCTTGGAAAATCCTCCAAACTGTGCATGAAGGCACAAAGGCAGTTAAGATAAACAAACTGCAACAATTAACTTCTAGGTTTGAGAACATTAGGATGTTTGATGATGAATCATTTGATGAATTTTATGCCAAACTGAATGATATTGTTAATTCTGCTTTTAATTTGGGTGAAATCTATGATCAACCTAAAATTGTTAGGAAGATTCTTAGATCTTTAACTGAAGACTTTAGACCCAAAGTGACTGCCATCACTGAAAGCAAGGATGTGGACTCCATCCCTGTTAATGAGCTTGTAGGATCTTTTCAGTACTATGAGTCTGACCTACCTAAAGTGAACAAATCCAAATCAATGGCTCTTAAGTCAGTTGATGATGTTGATGGTGGTGGATTTGATGATGAGCTCTCTGCTACAGAGATTGCCTATCTTGCCAAAAACTTCAAAAACTTTCTTAGAAATACCAATAGAAAGGCAAGAGGTACATACACTGCTGAACCTAGAAATTTTAGGAAGAATGATCCCACTAAGGTTAATAACTTTGAAAAACCTAGAGAAAAAGTTGGTCAATCTTCAAATAATTCTTTAGGTCCTCAGTGTTTTGGTTGTCAAGGATATGGTCATGTGAAATCTGAATGTCCTACATTCTTGAGGACTAAGGGTAAAGTTATGGCTGTAACCCTTAGTGATAATGAGGTTTCTGATGATGAGTCCGGATGTGATGAGGATGGAAACTTCATTGCTTTCACTGCTACTGCTATAGTCAATGAAAGCATATCTGTTGAAGAGAACCCTTTTGATGGGGAACTCTTTGAGGATGCAGATCTTCAAGAGGCCTACAATAAACTTTGCAAAATTGCTGCAAGGGATGCTATGAATGTAGAACTTGACCTGAAGAAAATTGAATCCCTTGAGCTTGAAAAGAAAAATTTGCTTGTTAAACTGTTTGATGCTAATGATCTTTTGAACAATGTTAAATCTGAGAACATGCTTTTGCTTGATAAAGTTAAAACTTTGGAACATGATTTATCTGTTGCTAGATCTGCTAGTTCTAAACTTGATCACATGCTGAATGTTCAAAAGTATCCTTCTGATAAATCTGGGTTAGGATATGTTGAAAGCATCTTTGATTCTGCACCACATTCCACGAATTTTTTTCCTTCATCTTCTTCTGAACCTTCTGAGAGTGAGGTTGTGAGTGAAACTGTCAAACCACCTGTGAGTGAGGTAGTCAAACCTGTAAAAGTTTCACCTCCTAAGAAGATTAGGGTTGATTTGAGAGAAACTAAACCTACTTTTTCTAAGGACAAGATGCATGGTAAACCTGCTTGGGTTTGTCATTTTTGTGGTAAGTCTGGACACATTCGTCCTAACTGTTACAAGCTTCAAGCTACTAAGAGAGCAAACAAACCAAAAGTGTCTGTGTCTCAAGCACAAGATCCTATGGCACTTATTGGTGAGTTGGTAAAGGTTTTGAACCTTTATTCCAATCCTGGAGTTGGAAAAAACTCGAATGTGAATAAGAACTCCAATGCTCGTGAAGCATCTAAAAGGTTTTGGATGCAAAAGACTCGACCTAATTGAGTCTTTCTGACATGGTCCTTGTGCTTCATTGCTCGTTCCTTTGTGACCATTGTTCTTTATTTTTTTTTTTGTGGTTCTTTTGTTTTGTTTCTAGGATTTGCATTGCATTACATTCGTGCATTTCATTCTAGGATTTTTTTTTCTCTTAAATAAAAAAAATAATAAAAAAAAAGGAGAAAAGGAGAAAGCAAAAATGTGTTTGACGTTATTTTCTTGGTTTTTGAAAACAAGGTTGGTCAATTTATTTACACATATCATGTCCTATGTACCTTGTTTAGCTTTGATGAGCTTATTTATTGCACTTGACTAGTTGAAGCTTTGTAGTGCATGTTGTGTGGGAAAGATGTGTATGGTTTTTAATCATTTTGTCTTGATCTTGAAGTCACATGTTATTTGACTAACGGACTTGATCCTTTTGAGAAAGACATAAGTAACCATCTCACCACTGTTCACTAGCCAGTCATGAGCACCTTAGTGCATATCATAAGATTTTGTGCTCAAGAAAGTGTAGCACATGCACAAAAAGAACATAAGGTGTTGCCTCGGCTTAATTGCTTAATATTAAAACTGGTGTGTACTATTAGGTTTGATGCCATCTCACATAAATAAAATTGGTGTGTACTATTGGGGTTGATGCCATCTCACAAACAAAAAAAATGAGGCAAAAATACAAGAAACTTACATGATTGCAAGCTTTTGTTCTAGGAGATGTGGGAGTTATAGGATGTAACTCTTTAGGTAATCATCTCTTTTAAATTCTATGTGATGGATTTTGTAGACTTTGTGTTTGATTGCTATTCACATATCACCTCATATGTATCTCAAGTTTATGCTAGTTGCACACACTACACAAGTTACTCTTTGCTAAACTTTGTATATGTTATTGTGTGTGTTTTTGGTCTGACCAACCAAGTTTGAATATTCTTTGAGAATTATGCAAAACATTTTTTTTTGCTTGTGAATTTGAAAGGAAGAATGGCTGAAATTATCTTTGAAGAAATTGGGATTAAAAATTGGGTTTTTGAAAAAGCATTTCATCTCATACTCATGCATTTTTTCTGTAATTTAATGCTTTGAGGAGTTATTTTCAAAATATGGTTTGTGCTTTTCAAATCTGTGGATTTTTTAAAAAAATTTTGTGAGCCTCTGCCCATTTCGATCGATCCAGTCTGATTTTCGATCGATCGAAAAAGTGCTTTATTTTGTTGAAAATTGACTGTCTCATTCGATCGATCGAATGTAATTTTCGATTAATCGAAAGTCGCGAATTAGGTTTTTAAAAACATTATTCTTGACTTTTTCAAATACTTTTTCAAAACTTTTCAAAAGTCTTTTCTCTCTCTCCGACTTGGCAAGCTCAACTATTCCAATATTTTGTCGTTTTCCTCCGGATGTTTTGCGAAGAATCTCTTTCCTCAAGTCGGTAAGACTCTTTTACCCTTCTTTTTGAATTTATTTTCATGATTTCATGCATAAATCCATGCATTTGAGGGAGATTTTCGGACTTAGTACTTTTGGGATTTTCTGTTGATTCAAGCCGTATTTTGTGCAATTGATCATTGGGTTTTTGTGGGGACACATCATAAACATGATCCTTGCTTGTTAATTTGATCAATTTTGAGTTTGGTGAAAAATTGAAAAATCTAGGGTTTGTTCTTGATCCGATTTGGGGTTTTTGTTAAATTGAGTAGGATTTGATGAAATTGGCTTGTTGTGTTGATGTAATTAAGCATTATAATCTATGTGCTGTGTTTTGTAATGCTCAATTCATCAATTTGTTTAAAAATTTCAACAAGTGGTTTTCAATTTTTGGGGTTTTTGATAGAAATTCCCTGTTCAAGCCAATTTTGTCAATTTAATCTCAATTGAACTTAATTGTTTACTGCATTAGTACATGCATCATGGCATTGTATGGGTTCATGCATCATATAGATTTTCATTCTATTGATTTTTATGCTAATTTGCAGTCTGCCCTTGGTTTTGTTTTTTTGTGTTCTTTTGGTTTTCTCTTTGTGTCTCTGTCCTTTCGTTAGCATCATGCCTAGGAAGACTAGAGCCCGTAGGACTATTCCCTCTTCTTCTCCATCCCCTCCTTCCTTTGACCGTGAGAGGTTTTCGAGTGAGAAAAACCAAGAGTTTTTTGAGAAGCTAAATCTTAGGAGAAAGATTTGGGCTGAGCGTTCTGTTTTGTTAGATGAACTTGACCCTGCAATTAGGGCAAACTTTGAGCGTCGGGGCTGGTTACCCTTGTTGGATGTTTCTGATCCTCCTCCACCTTCTACCTTGATTAAAGAGTTCTTTTCGAACATCTCTATCTGCATCTATGATTCCAACACTTTAGTAAAGAGTTGGATACGAGGCGTAGAGTACACCATTACTCCTCAGGTAGTGGCTGATGCTCTAGGGGTACCATTGGTTCGGAATCCTGTCTATCCGTATGACGAGTCTTTCGAGTTGAACGACGTTTTCTCTTACATCACTAGGACTTCTGTCCAGTGGGGTTCTGATCCTAGGATCACTTCTGCTGAGCTCTCCAGGTTGCACTATCTGTTCTTTAGGATAGCTTGTCATTCCATCTGGCCCATTTCTCATGTTCACACCATTCCTCTTGAGAGGTGTGTATTTTTGTACGCCCTAGTTACTAATGCTCCTATTAGTTTTCCCCATCTCTTTCTTCGTTTTTTGAACGATGTTTATAGGAGTTCATCTACCTCTCATGCTCTTGTTCATCCTATTTTCATTCATAGGATTTTACTTTATCTTGATCTTAGTGGCTTCCCGTCCTCTGAGCCCGTTCATGTGATAGCTCCCATAGGTGCGTCTTTTCTTTGACAGAAGGCCGCTCATCTTCGAGCTGGTTCTAAACACCCTAGGTCTGAGCCGTCTAGTAGCGCACCTCCTCCTTCTTCTTCTATAGGTCTTGCTGGTGAGGATGTTCCTGATCCAGTTGGTGATGATGCTGCTACTGCTGATGTTCCTCCACCTCCTTTGGCCGACTTTGATGTTCGTCGTTCTCTGGAGACTGTCATGACCGTTCAAGTGGCTCATAGTCAGATTTTGGTGGACTTACTAGATGAGATTCGTGCTCTCCGAGCCAACTTTGCGCGTCTTCATTCACCCTCACCACCTCCTTTTGATGGCGACTTGTGATTGCCCTTTGGCATTCTGTCACAAAAAGGGGGAGTGGAGTTTTGTCTTGTAGAGGAGTTTTGTAGTTAGGGGAGACTTTTTTGTTACTTTTTGTTTGAGAGGAGCTTGTGGAGTTTTTAGATTATATCTAGGTGCTTCACTTTGTATATCATTTTTGGGGATATTCATGTTAGGGGGAGTAACATTGATTGATATACATGTTATATTCGTTGATTCTTGTTGCTTTGTGATTCACTGCTTATTGGTTTATATTTATGAGTTGTTCATTCATATATGTCTTTGTTTTGTGTTGTGTGAATCTTACAAGAATGTTATACCTGTTGTTTTACTCTTTTCTGTCACACATGCGTTTATGCATTTGTTGAGTATTTCAGTAATATACAGGTTGATTCAACTAAGCTGCTGTCTACACTTACAACCGATGGATAGTAGTTAGGGTTGAATTTGAGTTTATGAGCATTATCTTTGTAAAGGGCTTTTTACTTGTAAAACTTTGAGCTTTTAATTAGGGTTTTGTCACGGATTGCCAGAGGGGGAGTTTTTTAGGTTATAAAGGTTTAGGAATTTATGTATTTAGAACTCTAATTTGTAATATTGGCAAACCATGATCAAAACGATATGTTTGGTCTTGTTATAGTGTGCTCAAAGTTGTTTAATTATTGTAAAGTTGGAATCGAGAGACTGTAGATGCATTGGGGCATTTCGGTCTGGTTCGATCAATCGAAGAATAGATTCGATCGATCGAAAGTCGACCAGATTGCGTTTTCTGCAGAATTTCCAACTCAGCCCTAACTCATTAAACGTTTAGGGTTTTATGTTTTTGCCCTAGGTATATAAGGTAAAACCCTAGCCACGTTTTTAGAGTTGCTCTAGTTGTATTGTTGCTCATACATTGCTGTTTTGTGTAAACTTCTTGTGAGATCTAGATGAGCTTTCCTTTACACAAAGCTTAGGGTTTTCAAGTTAGAGATAATATCAATATCTTGATGATCAACTTGGTTGCTACCATTGAAGCTTAAAGAATATCAAGCGTGGGTGCTTGTAGCTGATTGAAGAATCTAAGAAAGAAGGAGTCCGTGGATTCGGAGCTTGCACGTGGTCGTGTCAGTAAGTTCTACTGGTGGGTAGCATTAGGAAGTTAAGCGGGGAGCTTGTAGTCCTTCTGTATGAACTTCGATTCTTTCGCATAGTGGATTCATGTTTACCTTGAGGATAGCTAGGTCAAATCCTCCCCAGGTTTTTACTGTGTGGTTTCCTGGGTGATCATATCATTGTGTCTTTTATTATTCCGCTACTTTATTATTTTGATATGATTATTTGATTGCTTTAACCTAGAATTGCATAATTTGACTAAGTAACAACTTGGCTAATTAATCTAGGCTAACCAATCTGGTTATGTTTTAAAGGGTCTAAAACCGTTCAAAAACTCTCATTCATACTTTCCAGTATGCATAGTTAATGCCATCAAATAAAAGAGGTATAATTAATGACTGTTCTTTATCCATGACAAACAGGGATCAATGGATTAACACAGTAAAGATTAAACCTAATCAGAGTGTGCCTGCTCTGATACCACTTGATAGGCTAAAAACGTATTGGCCTCTTGTGATGAATTAATTAATTAATTAGCCAAGTTTAAGTAATTAATTAAATTAACTTGCAAACGCGTGATAGCACAAACAAATAACCAATTAATCTAAGTGCAACAGAAAATAAATTTGACACGGTGATTTGTTTATGAATGGGGAAAACCTACATGGCAAAAACACCACAAGGTGATTTTAAGGTCACCACTCTCGAAATTTCACTATTATCATAACAAGCGGTTACAAGTAAAGGAATCCAGTACCTTATACCAACCTACAGTTGAACCCTTACCCCGATACCCAATTGGACTTATTCTGTAGTGACAATTTCTCCTTTTGATGCACGGCTCCCAAGTACGTGACTAACCAAGTGCGCAGATCCCAGTACATGACTTCAATCACTAACTAAAGAAGGTTGTTGGCTGCAAAGTTCTTCAGTTCATCCACATGATGAAGATTAAGAAGATGCTTGGTCACAAAACCCTATGGTGCACATACACAGCAACTTCTTCAAGAATGATGAACTAGAGTAAAACTTTGTCTCCGATCACAATTTTCTTGAACAGACTTTGCTTAATGCTTGTGCAACTTGTGAACTCTTTGACGGCCCTTAAAATAATCCTTTTCTATATCTAGGGTCAGGAGAAAAGAAAGCCCAAACACATAAACACGGATTAGAGTTAAAACAGAATTGAAATTCTATTTTTCATAAATCTTGACAGATACCTTATCTGTCGAGCTACTATCAAGCCACGGGACTAAACAGTTCTTTAAACCTAGACAGATGGCTAGTTGTTGAGCTAGCTGTCAAGCTTTAATGACAGGCACTTTTCAGCTTGAATCTTGGAGAAATTTACTTGGCTTCAACACTTGATCTTGAAATAAAGTTTCTTGAAGTATTAAACACATCCTAGATCTACCCAAATACAAGTAAGGTGCATTTTGTCAAAGGATTAGCCAATTACATAAAATAGTGACATATGTTCCTAACAAGTGAATCACATATGTCCTAACAGTTATTCTTATGATTATAGAATAAATAACCCTTTGTTTCCTTTGAATACTCTAAAAACATGCATACTTCTGCTTTGGCTTCCAACTTATCAGACTTCTCTTTCAACACATGTGCTGGACACCCCCAAATGCTACCCACCAGTAAGTTCATACAGAAGGACTACAAGCTCCCCGCTTGACTTCCTAATGCTACCCACCAGTAGAACTTACTGACACGACCACGTGCAAGCTCCGAATCCACGGACTCCTTCTTTCTTGGATTCTCCAATCAGCTACAAGCACCCCCGCTTGATATTCTTTAAGCTTCAATGGTAGCAACCAAGTTGATCATCAAGATGTTGATACTATCTCTAACTTGAAAACCCTAAGCTTTGTGTGAACGAAAGCTCCTCTAGATCTCATAAGAGATTTACACAAAACAGCAATGTATGAGCAACAATACAACTGGAGCAACCCTCAAAAACGTGGCTAGGGTTTAGTTTATATACCTAGGGTAAAAACATAAAACCCTAAACGTTTAATGAAGTAGGGCTGAGTTGGAAATTCTACAGAATAATCAACCTGTGCGATTTTCGATCGATCGAGTCTATTCTTCTATCGATCGAGCCAGGTCGAAAGTCCCAAGTACTTCTGCAGCCACTCGATTCCAACTTTACAATAATAAACCAACTTTGAGCAAGCCTAAACAAGACTAAATACATTTTTTTGATCATGGTTTGCCAACATTACAAATTAGAGTTTTAAATACATAAAATCCTAAGACCTTAGAACCTAAAAAAAAAGATTTAGAAAGTTAAAGGTGTGGATAATAGCTAGAAAGCTACATCTACACCCCTAAACCCCAAATCCAAGGTGTAGAACCAAGGAGAAGAATATTGGGTATAAGAACAATACCTTGAATTTTTGGTGAAGAATGAAGAATCAAGAGGCTTTGATGTGTTTTTTGTGTGTGTGTGTGTGTGTGTGTGTGTTTTTTTGTTTGGAAGAGAGGAGAAATGTGTAGAAGACATCTAGGCAAAGAAGCAGCAAAGAAGACTCTTTTTATTTTTTGGTCTGGAGGGTGCTTGGGGCCTTTTATAGCCTCGACACCTGTGAAGCTCCTCAGATGAGTTTGATCTTGAAACCACTAGAAAGATCTTGACTTCAAGTTTCTAAAATGGTATGGAACTTGAAAATCCAACGGTCAGATCGAAAGTTATGGTTGCCAGAAGTTTGTGGCGCATCGATCGGTGCATTAACCCGGTTTTTGTGATATCTTGGCCGTTCTAACTTCGATTACTAGGTCAAAATTTCCAAAAATCTCCGAAAGGCTCAGGTTTAATGTAAAACTATGAAATGTGTTTTTTGTGAGGATTTTGACCTTTGGTCAACCCAGGGTTGACTAGGGGCATTTTAGTCATTTTAGCTGAAAAAACACTTTATGTGCTCTGGTGTTCGAATCGGCTACGCCACATCATTCTGAATGTTCTCACGGCCCTATGGAGAGAAAATAATATTTTTTTGATTTTTTGGGGTTCGGCATGCAAATCGAGGGCGGACAAAATACGGTATCAACAGCTACTCCTTCTTTATCTAATATCTCGAGTGCAATGAAAGGTGTCGGACAAAGAACATGATTTCAAATTTTGTTGCCCTCAAATTTTGCGTGCGGAGACTACTCGTAGATCGAGACCAAATCTTACCTGACTAGACCGATCTATTGCAGTTGCTTCTGAAACATTTTCCGGACATGTCTCTGAACTCTGGGAGAGGAAAAGGCCCCCTACCCCCCCTTTTTTTGGGAGGTTTGACCGGGTCAGTCGATCAATGTTGACTTGGTCAACGCTAACCGATGGCCTTTCAAGGTGCGCTGGGTGTTGACGACCATTTTTTCAGCTCACGTGACATTACTTCATTGGCAACCCATGCCACATCAACATATTATTGATTTTTTGGATAAATCTATTTAAAACCCAAAATAACCTCATATCTTATTCAATTACATGGATTGGGCTCATATGGCCCGCAAGATCCTTACTTCAAGAGGTGAATTCATAGTCCACATTTCCTCTTCATCAATTGGGATCATAACCCCACAACATCATCAACATCAACATATGGATCGGGCTTAAGCAATGAATCAAAGCTCACGGCCCATATTACCTCTCTTACACTCATGGCAAGCGGCTTCTTCAACAAGAGCCCATACTTACACAAAATGACCACAAAACTCGGGGTACACTGTCTCATCTTCGGCTTATGATCCAAGCTCATAAGTCTCTTTGGGGAAACTTTGGGAGTCGTGATTTGGAGGGCCAAGAGGTATGTTCAGTAAAGCTCCAGCGATTTAAAGTTGATAAAAAAGACATGTTACTTGGCATGTCTTCTCCAACTCCTTGAACTCTGACGAGTCCATGTGTAGTGGGTAACATATGGTAAGCATCTCTTAACACATAACACTTTAGATGATAAAATTCCCTATTGCTTTTTTCCTAAAACTTAATATTCATCATGTGACAAATACTCAATATCTCCAGCCATCTAAATGCTAAGAAAATAACTATTCATTCAATCCCCAGCTGCTGCTATACAAATTTAGAAACTTCATTATATTATTCTACATAAATCTCATTACTACTTTCAGCTAAAATCCAACTCAAGCATGTGGCCTATTCTGATAGGCTATCTTTTATCTCTCTCTATACAAAATATTCATGATATCTTTGATACCTAGTTGCTGTTTGCCATAATCAGACCATATATTTCTTTGCCAGCTACCATAGCAAAGCATTAAATACCCTTCTTGCTCACCAAGATTAAGTCATAACCCAATGAGAACTTGACTAAATCTCTAAAGATTCATTGACTATCAACCAATCCTTTTATTACTTGCTAGAAATGACCTCTCCACCAGTCTAAAATCACCCACCTGAACCCCAACAATGTATTCAGCACTTGACACCTGGCTGGAAGTGATATCATTAGACATTTAATGCTAAAATCCTAGCAACCAGCTGCTGTACCCAAAATAACAAGATACCTTTAGAAGAGATCTTACCATTTTTTCAGCAAAATCCATGAAAGGACCTCTCCAGCAGTCTGAAATCACCCACCTGACCTCATTGGCTTCTGCCCAAAGCAAATAGCTGTCTTATGACAACTGTGACAACTATCTTATGATAGCTGTCACAGCTTTTCCTGACAGCTGGGATAGCTTTTTCATGATAGCTGTCACAGTTTTTCCTGACAACTGGGACAACCATTTTAGAACAACTATGATAGCTGACCCATCAGCCTGAGCCTTATTGATTTTCTCACATTTGGCTAAAACCAAAACCAACTATTGAAACTACCTTTCTCTTGCTAAAATACCTTTATTTTCTATTGCTACTCTTTCCCCTGCAACTCTTACCCGAAATAGCAAGAATACCTTAAAGTTAAACATAACATTTTCGGCCAAATCTTATGATGGATTCTTTGAAGATTCATTGCTGTTTGGGACATATTTTGGCTGAAATTATTTGCTAAAATACCACTTTAAACTCAGTTCTAAAGGGACCCCTCATCAACACCTCAAGGGGGGATACCAATGGAGGAGAACTCTCTGAAAAACTTCCCTATTCTTTCTCCCTCTAGTTATCTTCCTAAGCTCTTAATGAAGACTGAGCTTCTGGGTTTTTACTTCCCAAATTAGAAACTAAACTCTCCAACCCTTAACCCATAAATGCCCTTCATAAGTCCTCATAAATCCTCTAGCAGAAAATCCCAGCAGCTTTGCTAAACACACTACAATACTATTATTCTCTTATACTCATTATCTCACTCTCCATATTCTTAAAATACATATATCTTGCTGCCCATATCTCTAAACATTTCTTTCTTCACTTCTCTTACATAATCTCATACACACTTGCTACACCATTACATATAACACACCACAACTCTTCTAAGCTCCACTCTCATGCTCTCTCACTCTAAAATGCTACTGTTTTGCTGCCTATAAACACATCTCTATACTCTTCTCTTACAAAATCTTTCCTCTTGGAAAGCAATCTCTACAACTTCTCTAGCAGTTATAATTTCATATTTTTACTATCTTTAATCTCCATATCTCTCATACTTCTATAAATCACACATGTTACAAATACTACACCCTACAATACATCTATATCTTTTACCATTTCCACACTTCTCAAGAGATATCAAAAACTCATACTAAAAGCCCTTCTCGTTGAAGGCATTAACTTCTATTACTAAAGCCCTTCTCCTAGAAGGCACCAAGATCTCATATCAAATCCCTTCTCTTAGAAGGCACAAATACTCCATACAAAATCCCTTCTCATGGAAGGAAAAACTATTCATAGCTTCACAACAACTAAAAGAGCATTGTCAAGGGGAAAACTCATTTAAGTGCATGATAAGAGGGGCAAGCTTAACCAGCCCCTACACACAGCTAGACATACTCTCTCTCCCTCCAGTTGCACCCATTTTCTCCCCTCAATCTTGAAGTTATCATGGCAAACTGCCTCTCTACCGTTGGGGTCACTCTGTTGGGATATTATCAACTCAAAAAAGTTGTATAGCTGGGACTGCAAACCATCAGAGATAAGTGACTCTGCTTCTATATCTTTAAATTTACATCATTAAATACATGATCACTTCACATTTAAATACATATTACTTTATCTTAACTACTATTACAACTATTAACCAAGGCTTAAACTCATTTAAATGCATGATAAGAAGGGTAAGCTTAACTAGCCTCTACCGCTGGCATTCTGCTAGATTCTTATTAGCTCACCGATGCTACATAGCTAGAGCTATAAACTATACAAAGATAAGTGACTTTGTTTCCATATCTTTAAATTTACATCATTGAGTACATGATTACTTTATCCTAAATAAATACTACTTTATTTCAACTGTTATTACAACTACTAATCAAAGCTATCATATCAAATACATATTGTATATTTATTTGACAATTATCGTGATTCTTAGACTTTGGCTTTAATGGCTTTGTAGGCTTAAAAGTACGCCGGTAGCCGTTGGACCATGTGGCCCAATGTTGAGTTCCGGACGCAACTCCCCAAATAGAACCCAGGCCTAATAAGGTTATCCTTCCAACGGACTACACGTGGTTGGGCAACCGAAAAAGGCCCTCGAACATTTGGCGACTCCACTTTGATTAGTAGTTGTAATAATAGTTGAAATAAAATAATATTTATTTATAAAGGTAAAGTAATCATGTACTTAATGATATAAATTTAATGATATGGAAGCAAAGTCACTTAACTTTGTATGGTTTATAGCTTCAATTGTGTAGCATCAGTGAGCTGATAGGATTCCAGCAAGATGCTAGTGGTAGAGGCTAGTTAAGTTTGCGCCTCTTATCATGCATTTAAATGAGTTAATGCCTTGGTTAATAGTTGTAATAGTAGTTGGAATAAAGTAATATGTATTTAAATGTGAAGTAATCATGTAATGATATAAATTTAAAGGTATGGAAGCAGAGTCACTTATCTCTGATGGTTTGCAGCCCCCAGCTGTACAGCTTCTGTGAGTTGATAATATCCCAACAGAGTGACCCTAGTGGTAGAGAGGCAGTTTGCCATGATAACTTCAAGATTGAGGGGGAAAAATGGGTGCAACTAGAGGGAGAAAAAGTATGCCCAGCTGTGTGTAGAGGCTGGTTAAGCTTGCTCCTCTTATCATGCACTTAAATGAGTTTCCCCTTTGACAATGCTCTTTTAGTTGTTGTGAAGTTATGAATAGTGTTGCCTTTCATGAGAAGGGCTTTTGTATGGAGTATTTGTGCCTTCTAAGAGAAGGGCTTTATGTAAGAAGTAGTTGTGCGTTCTAAAAGAAGGGCTTTTGTAAGAGATAGTTATTTCTTATAAGAGAAGGGCTTTGATATGAGATCTTGGTACCTTCTAGGAGAAGGGCTTTTAGTATGAGTGTTTGATATCTCTTGAGAGGTGTGGAGATGGTAAAAGATATAGATGTGCTGTAGGGTGTAGTATTTGTAACATGTGTGATGTATAGAAGTATGAGAGATATGGAGATTAAAGATAGTAAAAATATAAGATTATAATTGCTGGAGAAGTTGTAGAGATTGCTTTCCAAGAGGAAATATTTTGTAAGAGAAGAGTATAGAGATGTGTTTACAGGCAGCAAAACAGTAAAATTTCAAAGTGAGAGAGTATGAGAGTAGAGCTTAGAAGAGTTGTGGTGTGTTATATGTAATGGTATAGCAAGTGTTTATGAGATTGTGTAAGAGAAGTGAAGAAAGAGATGTTTAGAGATATAGGCAGCAAGATACATGTATTTTTTAGAATATGGAAAGTAAGATAATGAGTATAAGAGAGTAATAGTGTTGTAGTGTGTTTAGCAAAGCTGCTGGAATTTTTTGCTGGAGGTTGTATGAGGGCTTATGAAGGGCATTTATGGATTAAGGGCTGGAGAGTTTAGTTTCTAATTGGGGAATTAAAAAACCAGAAGCTCAAAACTTCATTAAGAGCTTCAGAAGATAATCAGAGGGAGAGAGAAGTTTTTTAGAGAGTTCCTCTCCATTGGTGTCCCTTTGAGGTGTTGATGAAGGGTTCTCTTTAGAGCTGAGTTTAAGGGGGTATTTTAGCAAATAATCTCAGCCAAAATCTGTCCTAACTAGCAATGAATGTTTAGAGAATCCATCTTAAGATTTGGCCAAAAATGGTATGTTTAGCTTTAAGGTATTCTTGCAGTTTCGAGTAAGAGTTGCTGGGGAAAGAGCAACAGAAAAGGAAGGTATTTTAGCAAGAAAAAAGTAGTTTCTTTAGTTGGTTTTGGTTTTAGCCAAATGTGAAAAAATCAGTAATGCTCAGGCTAATGGGTCAGCTGTCACAGCTATTCTGAAAAGGCTGTCACAGTTGTTCTGAAAAAGTTGTCTCAGCTGTCAAGAAAAAGCTGTGACAGCTATCCTGTAACAGTTGTCACAGCTGTCATAAAATAGTAGTTTGCTTTGGGCAGAAGCAAATGAGGTCAGTTGGGTGATTTTAGACTACTGGAGAGGTCATCTCATGGATTTGGCTGGAAAATGGTAAGATCTCCTTTAAGGGTATCTTGCTATTTTGGGTACAGCAGATGGTTGCTAAGATTTCAGCATTAAATGGCTAATGATATCACTTCTAGCCAGATGTTAAGTGCTAAATACATTGCTGGGGTTCAGCTGGAAATGTTTCCCTTTTCAGGTGTTTGTGTTTTTGGCCCAAGGTTCCATTACAACACATTTCTAGCAAGTAATAAAAGGATTGGTTGATAGTCAATGAAGTTTTAGAGATTTAGTCAAGGTTTCATTGGGTTGTGACTTAATCTTGGTGAGCAAGAAGGGTATTTAATGCTCTGCTCTGGCAGCTGGCAGAGAAATATATGATCTAATTGTGGCAAACAGCAACTAGGTATCAAAGATATCATGAATATTTTGTATAAAGAGAGATAAAAGATAGCCAATCAGATTAGGCCATATGCTTAAGTTGGATTTTAGCTGAAAGTAGTAATAAGATTTATGTAGAATAATATAATGAAGTTTCTAAATTTGTATAGCAGCAGCTAGGGATTGAACGAACATTTATTTTCTTAGCATTTAGATGGCTGGAGATATTGAGTATTTGTCATATGATGAATATTAAGTTTTAGGAAAAGAGTAATAGGGAATTTTATCATCTAAAGTGCTATGTGATAAGAGATGCTTACCATATGTTACCTGCTGCACATGGACTCGTTAGAGTTCAGGGAGTTGGAGAAGACACGCCAAGCAACATGTCTCTTTTATCAACTTTAAACCATTGGAGCTTTACTGAACATGCCTCTTGGCCTTCCAAACCACGACTCCCAAAGTTTACCCAAAGAGACTTATGAGCTTGGATCATAAGCTAAAGATGAGATGACGTACCTTGGGTTTTGTTGTCATTTTGTGTAAATATGGGCTCTTGTTGAAGAAACCGCTTGCCATGAGTGTAAGAGAGGTAATATGGGCCGTGAGCTTTGATTCATTGCTTAAACCTGATCCATATGTTGATGTTGATGATGTCGTGGAGTTATGATCCCAATTGATGAAGAGGAAATGTGGACCATAAATCCGTCTCTTGAAGTAAGGATCTTGTGGCCATGTGAGCCTAACCCATGTAATTGAATGAGATATGAGCTTATTTTGGGCGTGGGTTGCCAATTAAGTAATGCCACGTGAGCCAAAAAAATGGTCCTTAACACCGGGCTGACCCAGTAGCCCAAGAAAGTGTGTCGGGCAGCCAAGCTACCCAAAGGCCTTTAAAATCCTCTTTTGGGCTTATTTTGACCTCATTTCACCCTTTCCTTTAACTTCCCACTTCTGAAAAATTATCTAGAGCGAATACAAACTTAGTGGGTTTGGCTTTTTAGCTTCAGTCTACTATTTCAGTCTTTTCTGCACTTGAGGTCATATATTTTTGCCATGATTTATGCCATGCTATCTTAGGGGAATGCAAATATTTTTTCTTTTGTCTGTGTTATATAGGTGTGCAAATATGTGGGAACTTAAATGCTGAAAATAAAATGTGGGATATAGGTAAAGGAAACTTACCTGGTAGTCGGGAATAGCAAAAATGGTGAGATGCATGGTGCGGCCGCTAGTTAGTCTCGGAATAGGATTGGACAAAGAGAATTGTGTGACGGTGAGACGTATGGCATGACTACTAGTTAACCTCGAGATTGAATATGAGCCTGCGGCGTGGCCACTAGTTTACCCATTGTAGATCAGGAACTTGAAAACATTTTAGTGACTTGATGGTTGTGTGACAGAGGGGCGTATGGCGCGACTGCTAGTTAACCTCGAGATGGAATGTGAGCTGGTGGCGCAGCCTCTAATTTACCCACTATAGGACAGGAACTTGGAAACTTTTTCGTGACATGATAGCTGTGTGATGGCAAGGTGTACGGCGTGGCTGCTAGTTAACCTCAAGATGGAATGTGAGCCTATAGTGCGGCCGCTAGTTTACACTCTGTAGATCAAGAACTAGAAAAATTTTTAGTGACTTGATAGTTTTGTGACGGCGAGGCATAAAGCGCGGCTGCTAGTTAACCTCAAGATGGAATGTGAGCCTATGGCACTGCTAGTTAACCTCAAGATGGAGATCATGGGCCGAGACTTTGTAGGCCAGGGTGACAGAGCTTGAGATTGCTGCTGCTGCTAGGGAGGCGTATATGCAAGAGGAGATTGCTCGAGCGTTAGCTCGAGAGAGGGAGCTTTGGCAGAGGGATAGAGAGGTTCGTGCTACTGTCGCAGATAGAGAGAGGTCCCAGCTTCAGGGTGAGCTGGCTATGCTTCACGGCTATACCATGGTTTTGATAGGAGAGTTATGGGTGGCTCGTATTCATGTTCCGCCTTTGCATCATATTCCAGACCAGGGGCCCATTGTTCCTCCATATGAGCCTGGGTATATGCCAACTCCTCCAAGTTTGCCGGGCAGTTGAGGCTCTTTTGCTCAGACTCAAGGGCCTTCTCAGGACCTAGGATACACTCCCGGTGCTTCAGCTGGAGCCGATCCTTTTGCCGACCCATTTCCTAGTGACGACGACGATGATAATGATGATGCCGACTTGTTTTTTAGGGATGATGTCCTCAGTAAAGTTAGCTTTTGTTGTAGCATGATGTAGCCCCTACGTGGACATGTATTTATTCTTCGTGTATCTTGTAGACATTACCCCATGGTGGGCCAATTATGTATGTATGTTATGTATTGCCTTTTGATAGGTGACATGTGTGTATTGTATTGTCCCATAGTGGGCCTTGATATATGACATTATCTTGTTGCTTCATGTTGTATGTATAAAATAATACCTCTTGTTAGGACTTACATGTATGATTCTGGAAACTGCCTTTGAGAGGGCTGATGTATGTAAGAAACAATGCCTCTAGATAGGACTTACATGTATAATTCTGGATGTCACCCTTCAAAAGGCTGCTGTTGTATGTATGCACTATCGCATTTTCATTGTGGATGGTGGTTTTGCACCAGCTTGTGTCACACTCACTTGTTTTGCACCACATTTTCACGGGTTTATCAGTGGATTTTGACAATGCCCATCTCGTTGGAGAGATCGCATAAAATAAATTGCCCCAGTTTAGGGTTTCATGTGATTCTCGACATGAGAGACACATCCTTAGTGGGACAGACCCATTCTTGTATATTGGATAAGGGGGAGGGAACTGCACAAAATAAACTGCCCCTGTTTAGGGTTTTGCAGGGTCCCAAGCCTGTAGACTGGCTAAAAATGGCCTCGGCTTCATAAACCATACCAAATGCTAGTAATGAATGCAGAAATTTTGAACGAGATCTCCTTAGACATGCCATGAGGCGGTATGCACTAGTTACACCCATTATTGCATGGGCCGGCTATCACTTCAAAGGCAGGTTTCTTGGGGTGACTGATGTGCATTGATATTAGCTTAATTTTGCATATTTGTATTATTGTTAGAAAGCACTATCATACTTACTTTGAGGTAATTCATTCATTTTATATTTGGTTTTGGAATAATGATAAATAATCAATTTTGTGCTTAATTGAATTTTATTGTGTGAATTGTCTTTTGTAGGAGAATGGAATCAAATAAGTGGATTTGTGCAAAGAAGAAAGCTAATGGACTTTACTTTTACAAGGACCATGATGAAGTTAAAGAAGGTCAACTTAATTAAATTTAAGTCCAATTGTAGTAAGGAATCAAAGGAAATTTGTACCAAATCCAAGTCCAATTCGGATTAGGATTTCAGCTTGCACATCAGTTAGTATTTTTGGCATAACTTTCAGCTCATATATTCAATTAAGATAATTCAAATTGGCCTGGAAATTTAACTTAAAGGGCTACAACTTTGTAGTTTATCAAAAGTCCGAATTCTGAAGTTAATTGGGCCAAAATCATCGGTTAAGTGAAGCCTAAAAATCTGGGATTTTCTCCAAACGGGAATTCATCTTGTAATAGGATTCCTTGACCTATTTAAAGGCTCTTTAGGGAAAAATCCAGGTAGGCTAGTGCTAGGGCTGAGGGCTGAATGTATAGAGAGCTGCGGCTACCTCTTCCATGACAATTAGTTTTAATTATTTTTCTAGTTTAATGTTTAGTATTTTATTTTTGTGTTTTCTTTCAATTACTATGAGTAGCTAAATTTATAATTAGGGTTGAGGATGAAACCTTGTTAAGGATTATCAATAATATTTATGTGATTTGATTTTTTCCACAATAGTAGTTCTTTAATGGTTTAAATTGTTCTTGCTTCATATCAATTGACTAAGATGAGATTCTAGATATGAGTTCAATCATGTTTTTCTCATGATTTAGGATTTATCTTAATTAATTGAATGCTTGGTTTATTAATTCTTGATTATAAAATTGGATATCGCTTGTGATTTTTCTGTCAATGGATACAATTTATGATTTGATTTTTAGAATTGGATATATCTTGTGATATTTTTGGCTACGAATACAATTGATGATTTGATTTTATACCTAGGAAGCGAAGAAGAGCATGCTTTAGATTTTTAAACATAAGTTTTAATGATGATATTTTCCATGATAGCAAAATTGATTTCTAGATTATCATGTAGTGGTTGGGAAAAATTAATGATCATAAATATATGCTGATATGACTTGCAAGACGGATTCCAGAACCTTAATTCCTTTCTCTTGATTGTTTACATCTTTTTATTGCTTTATATCTTTTGCTTAGTTTAACTATTTGCTTAATTTTATTATTTGCTTAGTTTATTTAATCTCAAAAAACCAATTTTTATTAAACTAGATTAGGATTAATTTGGTTAAGGTTTAATTAATTTTCCTACATTCATTCAAGTCCCTGTGGGTTCGACCTCGTTTTTGTCAAACTGTACTTCGGTACGGTTCATACGCTTGTGAGTATTTTAAAATTTCACAACAAGTTTTTGTCGCTGTTGCCGGGGACTTGGTTAGGAAAATAAATTAGATCTTAATTGAATTTTTCCTTCTACTAGTTGTAGTTAAAATTTATTATTATTTTTTAAAAAAAAAAATTATTTTTCTTTCTTTGTGGTGTATGAGAACTTGGATACGTGATAAAGAAAATCATCTTGTTAGTTTTGATTATCCATCCACAATGGGAGAAACAGGAGATGATTCAAAAACTCTTAGAGAGTTGTTCTCACCCATAACCACCAATCCTCCATCTTGCATAGTATTGCCTGCAACCACTGCTGCACATTTTGAGTTGAAGCCATAGATAATCCACATTCTTCCTACTTTTCATGGATTGGATAGAGAAGACCCTTTTATGCATGTAAAGGATTTTCTTGAGATTTGTGCTACTTGTAAGTTCCAGAATTTCACTGATGACTCTGTTCGCTTGCATTTATTCCCTTTTTCCTTGAAGGATAAGGCAAAAGCATGGCTTAATTCTCTGTCACCTAGATCTATCACTTCATGTGAACTGTTGGTCATAAAATTCCTCTCTAAATTTTTCCCAATGGCCAAGACCAATGCTTTGAGGAGAGAAATTGCTGATTTTTATCAGGATGAACAAGAGAAATTTTATGAGAGTTGGGAGAGATTTAAGGACTTGATCTTAAAGTATCCTCACCATGGTTTTGAAACATGAAAACTAGTACAATATTTTTATAATGGTTTGACACAGACAAACATAACATGATTGAGTCCATGAATGGTGGTGGATTTTTGAGTCTTATGGATGATGAGGCATACAAATTTCTTGAGAATTTATCAAAAAGCTCACAACAATGGGAATTTTCCAATCATAGATCTGCTCCTGCACTTAAGAAAGGAGGATTTTATGAAGTCAGTGAAGATTTAGACATAAAAGCTAGGTTGGACAATCTCACTCATAAGGTTGAAGCTTTAGCTTTATGTAGAGGGATAAATTCTGTCAATCAAGTTCAAAGTGAAACACGCTCTATTTATGCAAGTCCTATGCATACAACACAAATGTGTCCTTCCATAGTTGGTTACCCTAAATACTATACTGAGCATGCAAATGCACTGAATAATTATGGAAGGCCACTTGCTAGTCCATTTTTAGAGACATACAATCCAAATTGGCAAAATCATCTTAATTTCTCTTGGAGGCAGAACCACTCCCCCACAAATATAGGTGGACAACAAGCGTTGGGGTTTATGCCCTAAAATCCAATTTATTGGCATGTCATAAATAATTAAATTGTTTAATTATATGAGACTATCTATAAATGAACTAATGGACATTATCATAGTCCATGAGATGCATTGCATGTGATTTATGTGATTTAGTTACAGAAGATATAAATTACAAGTTTCTTGTAAACTCAAAACGTAGTTCGTAGTCGGTGATGAAATTGGGCGTTTTATTTACGAAGACTATAACATATTAACTAAGATGATTTGTTCTAATCATGGAAGTGGAGACTTCTAGTTGGTATGTTGATATGTTTTAAGAGTTAAGACATATTAATCTGGACCGTTGTGAGATTTATTATTCTCCTAACGACTGTCAAATGAATAATAAATCTCATGACTTTTATTTACAAGAACTCTTAATCCTGAGAGAATAATGTACTTGATCATGAGGTGTAGATTGCTTTGATGTATTAAGAGTGAGATCTAAAGTCACGATCAAAACCTTAGTATGTTGGGCAGCCACATTTAGTGTTGATAGAACATATATTTTCAAGATGAAATTCATAGTCTCTTAACAGAGATACAAAATATTCTCTTGAGATAAGTTTTATGAGTTTGGTTATTCAGAGAGTTGGGCCCAACCACTTTAGTAAGGAGTTACTAAAGTATATATTTATGGGATTAGATTTCATAAATATATGATGAATAACTTAAAGAATTAAATCAGGTACTCAAGGATTAAGATGTAGTAATCTTCAAAGTGGCAGTCTATATTTTTGACTTTGTATTACTACGAATATTTTATGAAGAGGTTGCATATACAATAAAGTCTTGGGATATAATTTATAGATAAGGCCTAGAGTGCAACTATATTTATATAGTAGTTTTAAAAATAGTTAATGGTAACTTTGGACTTGTCAAGAGTTGACAGAAAAGCCCAAGACCCATTGGAGCTAGTGTCTTATTTATTCCCTTTTGGTCCCACTACAAGCCACACACTAAAGCCCAATTGGAAAGGCCCAATAAGCCAGCTCCATTAGATAATCAGTTAGTTATAAAGGGAGAAACATACATAATTTTATTTTAAAAGACGATACATCATTGTGAAATGGTGTGTATGTGTGAGTGAAGCCATTCAATTATTCTCCCTTGGAATCTGATTGAGAGACCACACTTTTTGGGCATAAAGTGGAATTGGAGCAAAGATTAAAAGTGTTCCCAAGTACTTATAATCTTTTGTTTTGAATTTCACCGCACCAAGGTACGTTATCTTGTTCTTAAATTCTGAAATTTACATAGTGCATGTTATCAATAATGAATGAAATAGATTCATGTTTGTTGCTTCCGTTGTGTATTTTGTATGAAATACAAAACCAGATTTTCCAACAACAAGTGTGTCAACAAAGTCAAATTCATCCACCTACCCAAGCATATCCTCCCATTCTTCAATCAACTCCTCAGTTTATGGCACCACCAAGACAATCATCTTTGAAGGAGTCCCTCAAAACTTTCATGCAATCAACTAGTCAAGCTATTCAAGAGATGAAAAGTTCCACTCATTTAAATACTCAAGCTATTTCAAAGTTGGAAAATCAAGTTGGCCAGTTAGCAACCCAAGTTGGAGAGAGGGAAAAAGGAAAGTTTCCTAGTCAACCTATACCTAACCCAAAAAGGCAGTATGCAATTAATGGTTCTTCTAGTTCTACTCATGCACATGAATCTGTTCAGTCTATTACTACCCTTAGGTCTGGTAAGCAAGTTGATAATCAAGTGAAAATGCCAGAAGTGGAGGATAATGAAAATATTGTGTTAGAGGAAAAAGGAGTTCACGGTTCACAAGATGATCATAAAGAAAAGAAGGGCAACTTAACCTCAATTCCAATTCAGGATCTTAGTTCCTCCCCTCTTGATAAGAATTTTGTTCCTAATGCTCCATTTCCTCAAAGTTTAATCAGTCCTCAAAAAAGTGCACAATTTGGAGATATTTTAGAGGTTTTTAAGCAAGTGCAAATTAATATTCCATTTCTTGATGCAATTTAGCAAGTTCCTGATTATGCCAAGTTTCTAAAAGATCTTATGACAATGAAGAGAAAGACAAATGTCCCTAAAAAGGCATTTTTGACAAAGCAAGTCAGTTCAATCATTCAGAATAAATATCCACTGAAATGTAAGGACCCTGGATCTCCTACAATTTCATGCAAGATTGAGGATCGTCTCATTGAGCGAGCTTTGCTAGATTTAGGGGCAAATGTGAACCTTATGCCATATTTAGTTTATTTACAGCTAGGTTTGGGGGAGTTGAAACCCACAACCAAGATACTCCAGTTAGCTGACAGATCTGTGAAAATTCCTAGAGGTATTGTTGAGGATGTGCTGATTAAGGTGGATGTATTCTACTTTCCTGTTGATTTTGTTGTGTTAGACACTGAGCTTGCTCTGAATGCCAGTACACAAATCCATGTCATTTTGGGTTGCCCTTTCTTAGCCACATCCAATGCTTTGATCAATTGTCGGAGTGGTGTGATGAAGATTTCTTTTGGGAATATGACTGTTGACCTTAATATCTTTGACATAAGTAAGCAAGTACTAGACAATAAGGATATATGTAAGGTTAACATGATTGGGAGCCTAGTCCATTATACTTTCCTAAAATCAAGTTGTGAGGATCCCCTAAAGGTTTGCTTAACCCATTTTGATTGCAATTTGGATACTGAAAAATCAATTGAGGAGGTCAATGCATTATTGGATTTTGTTCATCTCTTAATTACTGATAGCTGGCAACCAAAAGTAGTCCCTACCCCCATTTTCTCCATCCCCACTCCCATCTACTGTAAAACTACCAAAGTTGGATGATGTTTGGGAACATCAATTGGTAAGTATACTTCAAAAGCATAAGGAAGCTATAGGTTGGACAATTGCTGATATTATAAGGATATTAGTCTTTTTGTGGTTATGCATAGAATTCACTTGGAAGAGATTGCTAAAGCCTCCCAACATGTTTTTGACCCAAGTAAGTTACAATCTCATTGGACTAGTCCATTCTTAATATGCATTATTTATCTCCATGGTGTTGTTGAGGTTTGGATGGTCTTGTTTATCAGGATTGATTTCCAGTTGTGTTAAATCTTTCCACAAAAAAAAAAATAATAATAATAATCTTTTTCTTGTTTATTTTTTTCTTTTAGATTAATATTTGTGTTTAATTTCTTGTTTAGTTTTATTTTCATTTGTTCTAGCTGATATTTGACAGAGCTTAAAATTTATAACAATCAACTTGATCAAGGTACGTCTCCTCATTCTCCTTACCTTACTTGTTTCTACTTAGTTCTCATGTTGCATATTACTATTTTGCTCTCTTTTCATTCAAGACATATATTTGAGAGTATCATTTTTAACATTGAGGACAATGTTTGGTTTAGGTTTAGGGGGATGTACATAGATTTCTATCTTTTTGTTTTGTTTAGTTGTGTTAAAAAAAAATCTTTTGCCTAGCTTGAAGTTTATGATTTTAGTTCATTATACTACTCTTGCTTAAAGAATTTCATTGCCTTCATGCTCAATTCATTGCACATGCACGTAGCCACTCAAACACAACTTGTTATTGAAGGATAAAAGTGACTAGAAAATCTTGAAGATAACAATGTGGAGACTGTAACCCTTGTAAGTTTTGAGCCAATCATTATTTATTGAGGGTTTTTTTTTTTTTTTTTTTCTAATCTTAAAGTTCATTTGGTAGTGCTTAACATGTTTCCCTTGTTGTAGTCTCATTGTTCTTTCTTTTGGCCAAGAAAAAAATAATTTAATTTTATGCCACACTTGAATCTTTTGAAGTCATTGATGTTGAATGAACTATACTAGTCTTTAAGAGATGAGATTAGGCCATTTTTGTCTACTTTGAGCCATATATGTGTTTTTCTTTTTGATACATTATCGCTAGTCACCCCGTTGAGCCTTTTAATTAGCCTTTCTTTCTTAAAGCCCTTATCCATAGTGTTTCAAGATAGAATTTGATCAGTTTGTTTCAATGTGGTGGTTTGTGTGAGAATTCAAGGAAGAAAAAAAAAATTCAAAGAAAAAAAAAAAGGAATAGTGTCAAAAAGAAGAAAATAAAAAGGGTTCTCGTCAAATTTTGAGAAGTGAAATGTAAGGAAGAAGTACTACTTTGAAGAAGAAGAGTTGAAAAAAAAATGTTGAATGGAAATTCCAAAAAGAGTTGACATTCTAACTAATCTTGAAAACACTTCTTATATTTACCTTCACCCATTTTTATTTCATTCCCTTTGTTTTTACCCTACATTACATCCTAATAAAGTCCTTATTTGTTCTTGAAGATTGTATAGTTCAAATATTGATATGATTAAGAAGAAAAAGGTGTGGTATAAATATTTTTAGCATCCTTTCATGAGACTACTTGTTCTTTCTTGATTAAGCATTTTTCATGTGATTTTTATATGAGGTATTTGATTTTGCTTACATTACTCCGCTCACATATATTGTTGAGAGTGTTACACCCCATTTCAGAGTGATTTCATTTGTTGAGTGATAACACCAGAAAGATTTGAGTTGAAGCATACTTTCAAACAGAGATTCATGTCAAGTTTATTCTAAAACTAAGAGTATGTTTGGGTTGGCTACCAATTTTCACTCACATTGAGTTTTGATGGCATGTGAAATTTCTTTAGCATTTGTAGTGTTTTTGAACTTGAACTAATCCTCTTTGCAAAAGGCAATTGGAAAAAAGAAAAATTGTTTGATTTTCTTTGTTTTGTTTTGTTTTTTTTTTTTTTTAGTATTCATTCTCAGAATTTTGTGGGTATATTCCCTACAAACCCTCACGAGACTACAACTCGTCCAATAGTGTAAGCTAGGGGTTTAAAGGCTTGTTGCTTACGCTAAATGCAATCGAAATTTCCAGCGAAAGTGGATTAGTTAGGATTTCATTTTTTTTTTAATTTTAATTATTCGGTTTTTTTTGCTCTTTATCTGTTTTGCTCGAGGACTAGCAAAATGTAGGTTTGGCGGTATTTGATGTGCATTGATAATAGTTTAATTTTGCATATTTATATCATTGTTAGAAAGCATTATCATACTTACTTTGAGGTGATTCATGTATTTTATATTTGGTTTTAGAATAATGATAAATAATCAATTTTGTGCTTAGTTGAATTTTATTGCGTGAATTTGTCTTTTGTAGGAGAATGGAATCACATAAGTGGATTTGTGCAAAGAAGAAAGCTAATGGACTTTACTTTTACAAGGACCATGATGAAGTCAAAGAAGACCAACTCAATTAAATTTAAGTTCAATTGGAGTAAGGAATCAAAGGAAATTTGCACCAAATCCTAATCCGAAATCCAAGTCCAGTTCGGATTAGGATTTCAGCCTACACATCAGTTAGTATTTTGGCATAACTTTCGGCTCAGATATCCAATTGAGATGATTCAAGTTGGGCTGGAAAGTTAACTTAAAGGGCTACAATCGTCGGTTAAGTGAAACCTAAAATTCTGGGATTTTCTCCAAACGGGAATTCAACTTGTAATAGGATTCCTTGACCTATTTAAAGGCTCTTTAGGGCAAAATTCAGGCAGGCTAGTGCTAAGGCTGATGGCTGAATGTATAGAGAGCTGTGGCTACCTCTTCCATGACAATTAGTTTTAATTATTTTTCTAGTTTAATGTTTAGTATTTTATTTTTGTATTTTCTTTCAATTACTATGAGTAGCTAAATTTATAATTAGGGTTGAGGATGAAATCTTGTTAAGGATTATCAGTAATATTTATGTGATTTGATTTTTCCCACAATAGTTGTTCAATGATTTAAATTGTTCTTGCTTCATATCAATTGACAAAGATGAGATTCTAGATATGAGTTCAATCATGTTTTTCTCATGATTTAGGATTTATCTTAATTAATTGAATGCTTGGTTTACTAACTCTTGATTATAAAATTGGATATCGCTTGTGATTTGTCTGTCAATGGATACAATTTATGATTTGATTTTTAGAATTTGATATAACTTGTGATTTGTTTGGCTATGGATACAATTGATGATTTGATTTTATACCTAGGAAGCAAAGAAAAACATGCTTTAGATTTTTAAACATAAGTTTTAATGATGATATTTTCCATGATAGCAAAATTGATTTCTAGATTATCATGTAGTGGTTGGGAAAAATTAATGATCATAAATATATATTGATATGACTTGCAAGGTGGATTCCAAAACCTTAGTTCCTTTCTCTTAATTGTTTACATCTTTTTATTACTTTATATCTTTTGCTTAGTTTAACTATTTGCTTAATTTTACTATTTTCCTAGTTTCTTTAATCTCAGAAAACTAATTTTTATTCAACTAGATTAGGATTAATTTGGTTAAGGTTTGTTGAGGTACAAATTTTTGGGCCTTGATTTTATTAGCCCACTCACAAAAATACCCACATGAGCCCACATATTATTCCAAACTCACATAAATATTCCCATATATATTATCCAAATATTCTCTATGATATCGGGCCCTCATAAATACTCCATACACAAGCCCATAAATTGCCTTGGATCTTCCTACAAATGTTACCTATTATATCCCACATATTACCCAACTCAGAATTTTCACAAATAATACTCACCATATTGCTACCAAAATTGGGCCACAAAATTGCACTATCTCCACAAAAAACCCAACAATACCATTTATTAAGCCCGTTGCTACAAGGCACCTCTAAAGCCCGATACGATTTGGCACCTCTAAAACCTAGTACGATCCGGCATTGCTAAATCCTAGTACGATCCGGCACCTCTAAAGCCTGGTACGATCCGGCACTTCTAAAGTCTGGAACGATCTGGCATCGAAGTCTGGTCCGATCTGGCACCTCTAAAGTCTGGTACGATCCGGCATCTCTAAAGTCTGGTACGATCCGGCATCCCTAAAGCCTGGTACGATCCGGCACCTCTAAAGTTCGGTACGATTCGGCACCTCTAAAGTCTGGTACGATCCGGCATCTCTAAAAGCCTGTTGCTACATGGCAATATCTTTTACAAAAACTCAAACCATTTTTCCAAAGCCCAAAATGCTATTTTTGACAAAAACAAATACTTTATGCTCAAAAGCCCAAATGCTAATTTGGCACTTATTTTCCAAAGCCCAAAATGCTATTTTGGCAAAAACAATTATTTTACGCTCAAAGCCCAAATATTAATATGTGGCACTACTATTAATTTTACACTTATTCTATAAAGCCCAAATATTATTTTGGCAACTATCTCATAAAACCCAAATGCTATTTTGGCACACATTTACAAAATCAAATACTATTTTGACATTTGTTACTCATCTTTCAAATATATTGCTTCCACAAAATTTATGGAAGTTATGTCTATTATTTTCATAATCAACTAAACTACAAAGCCCATGAATATTACCAATGGCAAAACCACTCATTTTGTAGGGTTAACCAAGCTCAAGCAAGCTTATCTACAAATGCCCAGCTGGGTTAGCCCAACCCACACACAGAATCCAGCAGCTTAAAGCTTATGTAAAGTGACCAGCCAAAATCATAGCACAAACAGCTGGGGCCTTTCCTATCAAGTCCTAACATGTCTAAATCAAATCAAAACAAGACATGTGTCCCTCAAGGGCTGAATCCTTCCTTCACAAGCTGAAATCCCATCATTCCTCATGTGACATAAAGTTGAGATGGATGTGACAGAAAGATGAAAAGCTTCAGCCAATTGTAACTCCTTTCTTCTCCAACTCATTTCAATCGAAGAACTCAAAGCTGCCATGACAAGGCCTTCAAAGCTCCTGAAACATGATGGAACCAGCTCATTTTCATACTAAAAATGTATTTTCTCTGGTTCATGAACCCCAAATGGCGAAACTTAGGGAAATGTGGTTTGGAGGGCACCAAGAGGATCCCAGCAGAGTTCCCAGTAAGGGCTCCAAGGTTGACACCTGGCTTAGGGTGACACAACCTGCCCTAGGGAGCTCTAATTCTAGTTACAGCATAACCAAGGTCATTAGCCTTAAGCATGCTCTAATCCCATCAGCCAAGGCTAATCAGCATTCAATGCTAAGCCAGAAACCCAGCTGTTACTACCCAAAACAACAACAACCTTCTAAAGTTGAGCTTACTATTCTTAGCTAAAAATCCTAAGAACGTTTTCCTAAGGATTTTCTGAAGATTGGGAAAGATTTAGCAAAGATTGTTTGCTAATCACCCCCTAAAAATCCAAATATAAATGGAATTCTCCATTAATGCTTCACCAACCAACTTACAACCAACTCACTAAGCTACACACCCAGATTTTTCCTTAAGCTCTTTGCAAAAAGTCTTCTCTAAGATCAAAAAAGTCACTGAGTTCTCACTCTCAAGCTTAGGAACCAAGTTCCCCAACTCTTAGCTCACAAACACCTCTCATAGCTCTACTCATAAACACTTATTTACCCCAGCAGAAAGCTCCATCAGCTTTACTTATACTGCTCACTCATTACTCATACTACTCACTATACTCTCTCATCTATTACTCATACTACTCACTATACTCTCTCACCCATTACTCATACTACTCCAAATGATTACCTCTACTTGCTACATATACTATATTCATGAGCATGCCATGGCACCATAATGATCTTGCTGTGCTAGCTGGGTTCTCTCTCTCTCCCTTCAACTCACACTAAGTTTTCTCCATTATTTGTTATTATGGAACCCATGATATTTACTTATTCATTTACTATTAATGGTTATGATGTAACTATCACTATAGAATTTTTTCCTCATATTGTTGTGTTAGAAGACTCTTCTCCAGAGCTAACAGATGCTGAGTCTGAAAATATGGACATTTCTCTGAATTTATGAAGTAGCTAACAGTTGGGAACTTATTTTGTTTGTATTACTTTACCGCTAGGCCGTTTTCTGCAGAAACACTTTACTGCTGGGCTGTCTTTTGCAAAAACACTTTATCGCTGGGCCATTTTCTGCAGAAACATTTTACCACTAGGCTATCTTCTGCAGAAACATCTTACTGCTGGGCCATATCTTACAGTATGCTTTTAAATCATGCTAACATGTCCATTGTAGGGATTGTTTATGGGCTACTCTTGTCAGTTCCAATCTAGGCCCAAGGCATAAAAAATAGTGGATTTCTTGGATCTTCACCGATAACCTTTGGGCCGCGCATCAAGCCCATTATTGAGTTTCAGCTTAGACCCCCCAATCCATTATAAAACTTATTTTTCGGAAGGAAAACTTTTTCGCCCCTGACATTTTGGCGACTCTGCTGGGGAGTCTACTGATGTCAAGAGTTCACAATGCCTCCTAGGTTGCGGAACAGCTGATAAGAGAGGACTAGAAACACCAGTCTCCCAGCAACACAAAGCCATCACAATCAAGCTCCATAAGGAGAACAAGCTTACCAATATGAGGTTAACCAAGAAGATTCTGATTGTCAATTCTCTTTCCTCTTGGAAACAATACAAGGAATGCAGTAAGCTCAGTTCGAATTTGCTGAATCATTACGGGTCTTGAGAGAGACTCAAAGGCCAACACCCTAGCCATTACCTGAAGAACCAGATCCTAAAGCACAGCTAGAGAGGGGATCAGCCACTAGGAATCCCCAGTCTGGTGAGCAAAATGCTTCTTTTCCTCAGTTTGCTACATTATCTGATCTTACTGCTTTGCTGGAAAGGGAAAGGCTTAGCCACCCAAAGGAACCAAGGCACTTTGTTCGTAGGCCTCCTCACCCAGCTGAGTTGCTAAGCAAGCCGTATCCAGAGAAATATGAAACTCCCACCTTCTCTCTTTATGATGGGAGGAAAGGGAATGCGATCGAGCATGTCGACAAGTTCCTTGATTCTATGGGATGACATGGTTGAAAGTTTCTGCTCAAAGTATTTTCATGGAGAGGAGAAGGTTACTATCCTCACTCTTCACAACACTAAGCAAAAGTCCTCCAAAGGACTCCTTGATTTCATTTGACGATTCAGAGACGCTGCTCTTGATTGTTATGGATAGTTCAAAGAGCAAGAGCTGGTTGAGATTTGCATTGACAACATGTCCCATGAATACCGGGCCCATTTGGAGAATCTTGATATTATCTAGTTTGCCCAACTACTCTAAAAGGCTCGTAAGACAACTGTATCAGTCAAGCCTTCCGCAGCTGAAAAGCCCAAGTCAAAGAAGAAAAATACTCCTCAGGCTCTCATGATCTCCACCAATGAACCAATGGTGGGAGAGAAACGAAAAAGGGAAGAAGAGGAAGAGTATCCTCCCATTCCATGCACCGATGAAGAAATGAATTCTATCATTGACAAATGGGTGACTGATGGAGTGCTTAGGCTCTTCAAGCCTATCCGTGAGCCTACTCCGAAAGATATGCGAAAACCCCTCTATTGTCGGTATCACAGATATGTGGGTCATGGTACTAGAAATTGTAGAGCAGTCCGAGGGATGTTTCACCAGAAAATTTCAGATGGCACTCTAAATCTCACTCGTGAACAAGAAGTCCAGCGGAACCCACTGCCTCAACATCACAAAGGGAAAGCCACTACTGCTGTACTTTTTCATAATGGGGCTGACAATAGTGAGACTGCTAACGGTACAAGCATGCCTCCAGCAGCTATCTCTGCTCTTCAAAGAAGCCCTACCTTTTGGACTTTGTTCAATCAGTTGGGGCTCAAAGAGGAGTCAAGAAGATCAGCAATCGAAGCACTTGTATCCATTGCTGCCAGCTCTGGAACATACTGCCTCACAGCTAAGGTTCATGCCAACCGTGCCTTCCTAGAAACTACTAATGTCATCACCTTCACCAACGAGGATATGGAGGTACAACACCCTGATCATAGTAAGTCATTATATATTACTGCTCAAATTAATGATGTTCACATAAGAAGGGCACTAGTCGACACTGGTTCATCGCTTAATCTTATTCCAACCAGCACGCTCAAAGCAACTGGGATCCCACTCGGCAGAATAGCTGGGGCTCCAATTGAGGTTTTTGGTTTTACTGGAATTCATGAATGCATTATTGGGAGTATACAGTTAGTTCTTAAAGTAGGGCCCATTGTTGATCTCACCAGATTTCATGTTATCGATTCACCTGTTTCTTATCATGCTCTACTTGGGAGGCCATGGCTCCACAAACATAAGCTTGTGCCATCTACTTACCACCAATGTGTCAAGGGAAGATTTAATGGTAAGCCTATACGTATCCCTACTAATCCTACACCATTTGATCTATTCGAAGCACACTATTTTGAAGCTACTTTCTATGATGAGCTCACCCCAAACGAGGAAGAATCTACTTCAAGGCCTGCTAGGATCCCTTTACCCAGCTGGCAAGATATTGAGAATAATCCAAAAATAGACATGAGATCTTTCCTTGATCAAAGGAAAAAGAAAATAGAATGTGGGGAAACCTTCAGCGGTGCCTCACAGCCACATTATGTACAAGTTTGGCTGTCGAATGATCGTTTGGGGTATCGTTTATGACGGTACGCGGGGCCTAGCTGTCTCAAACAGAAGGGTCTTGGACTGAATGAAGCAAGCACTACACCAACATGTTGTTATACTCAAGAAAAAGAAGCACCAGCAGCAGAAGAAAATCTGCCCAGCAGTCTAGTAGAACTATCTAAAGAGCCCCCAGCAGTAACTAATTTCTCAACTGATGTGGAGTTGGAAACGATTAATCTTAGTAATGATCCTAATGTTCAGCGACCAACTTCAATTAATGCGACTTTGACACCGCTGGAGAAAGCCCAACTCATTTCATTATTAAAGGAGTACATTGATGTCTTCGCTTGAGAGTACCATGAGATGCCCGGTTTAGATCCCAACCTAGTAGCACATGCTCTTAATGTGGAACCAGGGGCAAAGTCAGTAGTACAGCCTATGCGAACCTTCCATCCTGACGTTGAAGCTCAAATCATTTAAGAAATCCAGAAGCTTCTCATAGCTGGGTTCATCAAGCCTATCATGCATCCAAAGTGGCTTTCAAACATTGTACTAGTCAAGAAAAAGAATGGGTAAATACGATGTTGTGTTGACTTCCGAAATCTTAATAAAGCATGCCCCAAAGGCAAATTTCCACTTCCCAACATGGAAATGCTCATTGATTCAGCTGCTGGGCATGCTATGTTTTCATTCATGGATGGCTTCAGTGGCTATAATCAGATCAGAATGTCATCCAAAGATGCAGCCAAAATAGCCTTTCGAACTCCTATTGGTAACTTCTATTATACCGTTATGCCCTTCGGTCTCAAAAATGCCAAAGCCACATATTAAAGGGGTATGACCGCAATCTTCCATGACATGATGCATAAAGAGATCAAGGACTATGTGGATGACATTGTTGTGAAGTCAAAAACCAGAGGGGATTATCTTGCCATCTTTCGAAAGGTTTTTGAAAGGTGTCGACTTTACAAGCTTCGCATGAATCCACTCAAATATGCTTTTGGAGTTACGGCTGGGAAATTTCTGGGATTTCTTGTCCACTAAAGAGGCATAGATGTTAATCCTAATAAGGTACAAGCCATTGCTAATAAGGTACACTCACATAGCTTAAAAGTTTCCTTGGTAAACTCTCATACATCCAGCAGTTTATTCCGGGCCTCGTTTCCCTCACAGCTGCCTTTGCACCATTGCTGAAGAAAGGAAAACCCTTCCGTTAGGGTTCTAGATATCAGCAGGCATTTCTCCAGCTGCAGCAACTTATGACCAAACTGCCAACCGTATGTGCACCCATACCAGGGAAACCACTCAAGCTATATTTGGTTGCCAATAACGAAGCAATAGGGGCACTCATAGCCCAAGATGATTAATAGGGGATTGAGCGACCGGTTTATTATATTAGCAAAAAATTAAAGGATGCTAAAACCTGCTATCCAAGAGCTGAAAGGGCTTGTCTTGCTCTAATATATGCTACCCAGCAATTGCGCCATTATCTACTAACTCACACGGTACAGCTCTTGACAAAATCTCATCCAATCCACTCACTCTTGAGGCAACCGATTCTTTCCAGAAGGCTAGCACAATGGCTCTTACAATTATCTGAGTTTGGAATCATAGCAATCACCCCAATGGCTATAAGGGGTCAAGCCATCGCTAATTTGTTGGCGAATTTTCCTGGTGAAGACGGCTGGGACATTATTGTTGATATACCTGGAGAGCTGCCAATAGTTGCACTGATGGAAGTAGCTAGGGTAGTTTGGACTTTACATTTTGATGGATCATCTACCACTTCTGAAGGAGGGGCTAGAATAGTCTTATCCAAAAGTACTGGAGAAATAGTAGGTATGTCATTCAAGCTTGACTTCCTATGCACCAACAATATGGCTGAATATGAAGCATATCTCACGGGCCTAGCAGTAGCTTGTGAAATGGGTATCAAACATCTTCGAGCAATTGGAGACTCAAATCTGGTTGTTTGCCAAGCTAGAGGAGATTTTGCACTTAAGGAACCATCTTTAGCTCCATATAGAGCTATGGCTCAAAGGTTGGAGGACTCTTTTGAAGAATTCAATATTGAACACTCCCTAAGGTCTGACAATCGCTTTGTCGATGCTCTAGCCACATTGGGATCAAAAATCAGATTTGAAGGTGCAACTACAAATGTTAGTATTGTGAAAGGCCAATCCCAGTGGTACAAATGCTGAAAGAAGAATTCTTTGATCAACCGTTGGGAAAGACAGATTGGCGGTTTTCCATTAAAGAAGCACTATTATCACTGGATGAGAAGAATCATTTGAAAGAACTCAAAGATTATGCTCTAATGGCAGGAGAATTGTATAAAAAGCTGCCTGGACGAGTTCTATCTAGATGCTTAAGCCTTGGTGAGTCCACTAAGCGATTAAAAGAAGTTCATAAAAAATCTTATGGCCCTAGCAGTTCTATCAGTCTCTACAGCGCCTCCAGCGGTTAGGCTATTACTGGCCAGAAATGGGTAAATAGGCTGCCACTGTTCAAGAGCAATGCACCAATTGCCAAAATGTCTTTGATCAGATGGAATCATGTGCAGTTCTCACTACCAGCGATTGGCGTGTACCCTTCCTTGAGTATCTCATAAAGGGCATCTTGCTCGACAATCATGAAAAGGCCTACTGCTTGAAAAAGTTGGCTACTCACTATTTTATGGAATGAGGTATTCTTTTCAGAAAGGGGTTCAATGGGGAGCCTTTGAGATGTCTAAGGATCCCTGAAACACAATCGGTTATGCAAGAGGTACATGTGAGAGAGTGTGGTGACCATCAAGGCAAGAGGCGACTTCTCCACCAGCTGCTCAATCTGGGGTATTTCTGGCCCACAATTAAGCAAGATGCAACTGAATGTGTGAAGACATGCCATACTTGCCAAGTCTATGGGAATCTCATACATACTCACCCCACCAACCTTCAAAACATGATGACTCCTTGGCCATTCCATACTTGGGGGCTCGACTTAATAGGCCCTGTTAAATTTGGATACTAGTGGCCACCTAATACTTTACAAAGTGCGTTGAGGCCATCTCCCTAAAGAAGACTACAGGCCCAGCTGTTGCCAATTTCATCCGAAAGCACATAATCTGCAGGTTTGGTATTCCTCACAAAATTGTTACTAATAATGGCACTCCTTTTGTCAACAAAGATGTCCGAAAATTACTTGACCATCGCCACATCAAGCACCGCAAGTCCACTCCTTATTATCCACAAGGCAACGATCAAGCAGAAGCTACCAACTGAGTGCTATTGAGAATTCTCAGCAAAATGGTGCATGAATACGAGGGTGGCTGGACAAAACACCTGCTGGAAACCCTGTGGGCATACCGAAGCTCAAGTAAAACAGCCATCGGACAATCACCATTCTCTCTTGTATATGGTACCGAGGCTATATCTCCCGTTGAGCTATTGGTTCCCACACCAATGGTCGTTCACGGACAAGAAACAGACATAGATGCAGCCACTTGTGTAGAAATCAGAACTACCGACCTTGAAACCTTGGAGGAGACATGATATCTTGCTTATAACTGCACCCAGCGGTACCAGCAGCAGATGGCCAATGCTTACAACAAGGCCACGAAATCCAAGGTTTTTGTCAAGGGACAAATGGTTTTGAAGGCAGCAGATCATATTAAGAGGAATCTCTCAGCACCCTCAAAGTTTTCCCTAAGTTGGGTAGGACCCTATCTCATAAGGGAAGCCAGAGCGAACACCAGCGGTTATTATCGTCTAGCTACAGCAGAGGGTGAAAGTCTCGCGGAACCTATCAATGGCAAATGGCTTAAGTTGTACTATGCTCAATTCGACTTTCAAGTATGTACCCATTAACTCTCTTTTGTATGGTTTTAAACCACTACTACTACTACTATGCCAATAAAGAATCAAGCATTGCCTGTTGCCTCAAACACAAACTTCTCATGCTTACCAATGCTCCAATGTTATTTTTCATACGCAAACATGCTTATTCTAAATTGTGGATAAGATTATAGCCCTAATAGCTGGGTATTCTGAACCAAAATAGTCATGAACACAACAAATATTTGCAAAACTATGAATATGATTTCCATGACTATATTTTAGATTGAATATATTGTTCTTTGATAAATGGAGTATTTTTCATAAATCAAATTCGTGTACTTGTTCATAAACCAAAAACACAGCTTGCACAGCTGGAGAAATATTGACTTACTACACAAAGTTTATATGGCTAGTGCACCTCTACACAAAGCACAGCCTACATAGCTGAATAAACTCAAAATTCACAACTGATTTCATTACATCATGACAAACTGTCCAAAATACAAACTACTAATAATGATAAATAAAAGAGAAAAAGAAGCTAGTCAAATAAGCCATCGCTAAAGGTTCCCTCTGAGGAAGAAACACCTCCAGCTGACGATGACTGCGTCAATGCATCTCTCTGACTCAGCAACAGTGCAAGCTCAACTCTCTTTGTTGCTATTTCTCTCTCAAGATCAACTATTTTCCTTGAGAACTCATCATCTCGAGTAATGCAAGCCTCGATGGCAGCCCGAATCTTGTCAAGGATAAATTGAACTCTGAATTTCATAAACAACAAGTCTTTAAGAGCATTTTTCCACTCAAGTACTCTATGCAAGTTTGAATCGTCGAGCTTCGTACGCTGCATGTCTAGCAACACTGAAACAAGCAATTCAAGGCCAAATCCTTAAAGAGGCACCCAACTTACATCCAGCATAATTGCTGCCAGCAGTGGCTGGCCTTTTACCGAAATTTTTGACCGCTGGAATATGACAGTGTCATTTGAAAGAGGATGAAAGTCAGTTGAAACTTTTTCATTCTCTTCATCTTCTGCAAATCTTTCCAAAAATTCTTCAAGGCTCATTCCCTTAGCAGCACCACTGGAAGACTCACCCCGTGACTCTACAAGATAAAAAAGGCATGGTTATATCCCCAGCAATAGCAGAAAAGCATTCGCACAGCCAAGTGTTATTGAACAAGAAGCTTATTTTACTATTCACATGAACAATTCAAAGTTATCATACCTGGAGTTTCTTTGTCATGATGTGCATCATGAATGGTTGGAGAAACAACTTCTCCTTGGCTAGGCACACCAGCAACAGCTTCTCCAACAGTAATAGTGACATCCAGGTCCTTGCCAACAGATTCCTCACTGGATTCTCCAGCAGCAGCTTCCCCAGTAGTGACAGCAGCAGTAGGGCTTTCACTAGCCATCTCTATGTCTTCATCAATTGGACCTAGAGAACAAAGGATGTCAGCAGAGGAAACACGAGAAGAAACCGAAGTGAGGAATAGTAGTTTACCAAAATCAGCGGTCGTACCCTCAGAATCATGCCCTTCTGATTGCATCTCTTCACCAGACTGTTGCAGCATAAAAACACACAATTAACACCAAAGAATGAAGGCAAAGAAGAAAATAAAAAGAAAGCAAAATAGAAAGACTGTAAGAAGATAAGGGCTTCGAAAAGATACCTCTTCTAAAGTTTCAAGGATCTCTACCCTGCCAGCATTGGTTCTCCTTCTATAGTGCTTGGTTGGTGATAATGAGTTAACAGGAGCATCAGCTGGAGCATTGGACTTAGTAACCTGAGCAGCACCAGAGCTAGATTGAGCAACCACTGGGGGCTTGGGGCTGCCAGCCCTAGACTTTTCAACACCTGTTCCTTGTCATCTCACCTTTTTGGGCTTGTCTTCGGATGAAGGTGATTTGACACAGGGTCTTTTGGATGCACCAATGGCTGGGTTGGACTTGGGGGCTTTTGCAATAATATTCTTTTCACTCCATTCCACGGGAACGTCACCCCCATGGACCACCCATCCATTCAAATCAGCTCTCCACTCAACAAAACCCAAGTTTTGTCTAGCAGCCCAAGCCGAAGCCGCCTTTGTGTTTGGAATGAGTTGGGCATTCAAAGAAATCTCTCTCAAAGGAGGGCTTATCACCACCTCATCAACTTCTCGGCTTTTCACATAACCTTCAAAGGTACTCATCACTTTCTTCCAATACAATTTCATACTTGGGGTTGTATACCCCTCACGATGCTTGCTCGAGACTGTTTGCGTAAAATAATCTGCAAGCGCGCAAAATCATAACAAGTAGTAAAGTGTTTTTAGAAAACGAATGTCGAACCCACAGGGATTAACTATGTTATTCAATTTCGAAATTCACTAAATTAATTACTATTTGGAAAATCAAAAATAAATGGAACGTTCTACTATCTGAATTAAATTAAACTATTTAATAAAAATAAATCTACGAATAAAAAAATTAACAAAGCGTAAAAATCTAAAAGTGTAAAAATATGATAAGAATGGATCTAGAGCGGTTGATTTCACCTAACAGATCCCACACAATTTATTCTTCCTACTTATTAAATTCTAATAATCTCCCGTTGATGATTAAAAATTCCTTAACTATTCAATATCTTCTCTCGAATAATATCAAAAATATCTTCAACTAACAATTCCATATCTCTATGTGAATTTAATTAATTGGAGACTCATTACGTACTTTGAATTTTCTGAAAAATCACACTAATCACGGTAAAGCATCTCTACTTTCGCTCAACTAATTGTGTTTAATTCTAGAACTAAAATAACAAATCACCTCTCGGTCTCATTGTAATTCAATTGATCAAACAATAATTCGTAAAAAAAAATAGTAAGCATTAAGAATAAGAATTAAACACTCAATCATGGAAATATTAAAAATAAAATAACTCAGAAAATAAATTGTGTGTTCATTGCTAGACTACATCAATGCTCTAAAAAATAAAATTTAGTTCATAAATAAATTGAAAAGAAAAAAAAATAAAACTTATGTTTTTCATCTGAATTGGTTGATCAAAATGAAGCTCTCACCTTTATCCTCAGATCCTCCTCTTCAAAAAGACTCCCAAAAGCAAATTCTTCTATACGGCACCCCCTTTTCCTCTTAGGTTTCTCTTCTCTCTTTTTTCCCTGAAGAGCCTTTAAATAGGTCAAGGAATCTTATTACAAGTTGAATTCCCGTTTGGAGAAAATTCCATATTTTTAGGCTTCACTTAACCGATGATTTTGGCCCATTTAACATTAGAATTCAGACTTTTGGTAAACTACAAAGTTGTAGTCCTTTACGTTAACTTTTCATCCCAACTTGAGTCATCTCGATTGGATATCTGAGCTGAAAGTTATACCAAAAATACTAACAGTCTCCACATTGTTATCATCGAGATTTTCTAATCATTTTTATCCTTTAACAACAAGTTGTGTCTGAGTGGCTACATGCATGTGCAATGAATTGAGCATGAAAGCAATGAAATTCTTTAAGCAAAAGTAGTATATTGAACTTAAAACACAAACCTCAAGCTAGGCAAAAGAAAGTTTTTTTTTTTTTTTTGAATAAATACAATAAATTCCCTTCCCCCAAACTTAAATTTCACATTGTCCTCAATGGGAAAAAGGAAGAAAAACTAAATAAAAGAATGAGAAAGGAGAAGAGATGCTCCCCTAATTTTAATTGAATATTTTTCCTTGAGGTGCAGCCGTGTACCCATTGAAGATTTCTTTGGTCTCTTTATTCCTACAAAATGTAAGAAAAAACAATAAGATAAATAGAAAAAAAATAAAAAATAAAAAATAAAAACATAAACTTAAAAATAAAAAACTTGGGTTGCCTCCCAAAAGCGCTTTATTTAACGTCTGTAGCTAGATGTTATCCTCTCATCCTTTTTTACTGATGACATCGATGGAGCATTTTTTTGAGTTAAAGTCTCCATCCATATAGGGTTTTAATCTCTATCCATTTACTTTAAATGTCCCTTTTGTTTCATGATGGACTTCAACCGCCCCATAAGGAAAAACTTGGGTTACCACAAACGGTCCTGACCACCGAGAGCATAGCTTTCCTGGAAAGAGTCGAAGTCTTGAGTTAAATAATAGAACTTTTTGCCCGACTTCGAATTCCCGACTTAGAATATGCTTATCATGCCATCTCTTAGTTTTATCTTTGTAAATTCGAGCATTCTCATAAGCATTATTGTGGAACTCATCCATCTCATTGCTTTGCAATATTCTTTTCTCGCCAGCTACTTGTAGATCAAAGTTTAGTATCCTTGTCGCCTAATAGGCTCTGTGTTCTAGCTCCACCGGTAGATGGCATGCTTTTCCATAAACGAGCCGGTATGGTGACATCCCGATCGGTGTTTTGAATGCTATTCTATAGGCCCATAAAGCATCATCTAACTTTCTCGCCTAGTCTATACGAGAGATATTCACAGTTTTTTCCAATATACGCTTCAGCTCTTGATTAGATACCTCGACTTGTCCGCTCATTTGAGGATGGTATGGTGTCGCTACGTGATGTGTAACTCCATACTTAGTCAGTAGTGCTTCAAATTGGCGATTGCAAAAATGCTTTCCGCCATCACTGATTATTGCCCTTGGAGTGCCGAATCAAGAGAAGATATTCTTTCGCAGAAAATTCACTACGACTCTCGCATCATTAGTCGGCAAGGCGACTGCTTCTACCCATTTGGAGACATAATCTACAGCCACCAAAATAAATTTGTTAGAATATGAGGATGGAAAAGGACCCATGAAATCTATACCCCAAACATCAAATAATTCAATAACTAAAATATTGTTTAAAGGCATCTCATGTTTCCTAGAAATATTTCCAACTCTTTGACAATGATCACACAAATTAACAAATTTAAATGCATCTTTAAAAATAGATGGCCAATAAAACCTGGATTGTAGAATTTTTGCTCCACCAAAGTGGCCACCAACTTCCAATGAATGACAATGTCTGAGTATGTTCTCCATCTCCTCCTCGGGCACACATCTTCTGATTATCTGGTCCGAACAGTGCCGGTATAAAAAAGGTTCTTCCCAAAAATAATATTTCAAGTCGGAGAAGAACTTCTTCTTTTGTTGATATGTCATCCTGGGAGGTAGAATTCGCGACACCAAGTAGTTGACTATGTCAGCGTACCATGGAACAACTTGTATAGCCATCAAATGCTCATCCAGGAATGCTTCTTTTATTTGAAATTGCTGCTCATCATCCGTACCTTGAAGCTCCATCCGAGACAAGTGATCCGCCACCAAATTTTCAATACCCTTCTTGTCCTTAATCTCCAAATCGAATTCTTGTAGAAGCAAAATCCACCGAAGCAATCTCAGTTTAGCATCCTTCTTTGCAAGCAAGTACTTCAAAGCAGAGTGGTCGGTGTAGACAATCACCTTCGAACCTATCAAGTAAGAACAAAATTTGTCAAAAGCAAAAACAACTGCTAATAATTCTTTTTCAGTAGTGGCATAATTCAGTTGAGCTTCTATTAAGGTCCTACTTGCATAATAAATAACATGAAAATTTTTATCTTTTTTCAGCCCTAAAGCAGCCCCTATAGCATAATCATTGGCATCACACATTAATTCAAACAGTAAATTCCAATCTAATGACACAATTATAGGTGCTGAAGTTAATTTCGTTTTCAGTGTTTCAAAAGCATGCAAGCATTCATCAGAAAATTCAAATCGAGTGTCTTTAATCAGAAAATTGCAAAGAGGTTTAGTAATTTGGGAAAAATCCTTAATAAACCGTCGCTAGAATCCGGCGTGTCCTAAGAAACTTCTCACGCCCTTCACATTGGCTGGTGGTAGGAGTTTTTCGATCACTTCTATTTTTACTCTGTCAACTTTAATTCCCTTAGAGGAAATTCGGTGTCCCAACACTATCCCCTCCTCTACCATGAAGTGGCATTTTTCCCAGTTCAATACTAAATTTGTCTCCTTGCATCTCTGCAAAACTGAAGATAAGTTAGACAAACAATTATCAAAAGAATATCCAAAGACAAAGAAGTCATCCATGAAGACTTCTAAAAAATTTTCCACCATGTCCGAGAAGATGGACATCATGCATCTTTGAAATGTGGCTAGCGCATTGCAAAGGCCAAAGGGCATCCACCTATATGCAAATGTTCCATATGGACAAGTAAAAGTGGTCTTCTCTTGATCTTCAGTCGTGATGACTATTTGATTATAACCAGAGTATCCATCCAGAAAACAGTAGTAAGCATGCCCTACAAGTCTTTCTAGCATTTGATCAATAAAAGGTAAAGGAAAATGATCTTTCTGAGTTGCATCATTAAGTCTTCTGTAATCTATGCATATTCGCCATCCCGTGACCGTCCTTGTTGGTATAAGTTCATTATTATCATTTTTTATCATGGTTATTCCACCTTTCTTTGGTACGACTTGTACTGGACATACCCATGCGCTGTCCGAGATAGGATAAATAATTTCGGCATCTAATAGCTTCAGCACTTCTTTATGCACCACTTCTTGCATTGATGGATTCAATCTTCTCTAGGGTTGGACAATCAGCTTATATTTATCCTCCATTAAAATCTTGTGTGTGCAAATTGAAGGACTAATTCCTTTGATGTCAGAGATGGTCCAACCCAAAGCCATTTTGTGTTCCCGCAAGATTCTCAACAACTTTTCCTCCTCTATATCACTCAATGAACTGTTAATAATAACTGGAAAAGTAGAGTCTTGACCTAAGAAAGCATACCTTAACTTTGATGGAAGCGGTTTAAGCTCAAGTTTAGGTGGTTCCTCTAGTGGAGATGTTGGCTGACATGATTTTAAGTCTTCCACTTTTGGTTGCATTGAAGGAGGAAAGTGTGGTGTAGCCTCCAAATATCTTTCACACTCTTTAACCTCTTCATCATTGAATTTAACAGGTGTAGAGTGAGTAAGACATACCTCAAGTGGTAACTTTAGAAAATCAATTACACAAGTCTCATCGGCCATGATCACGTCTCGGTCACTTATTTGAAAACAAGAATGTGTCTCAGAAGGAATTTCATAGGCTTAAATGCATCAAAAGTGACCTAATCCTCTTCGACCCTCAAAACAAATTTTCCTTGCTGGACATCAATTAAGGTTCTCCCCGTCGCAAGGAAAGGTCGACCCAATATCAAAGGGATCTCCTCATCCTCATCCATAGCAAGGAAAATGAAGTCAGCCGGGAAGATGAACTTGTCAACTTTTACTAATACGTCCTCAATGACTCCTCTTGGATATTTAATAGATCTATCTGCCAATTGTAAAGAGATTGTGGTCGACTTTACTTCTCCAAGACCTAATTTCCTGAAAACAGAGAAAGGCATTAGATTAATACTTGCCTCTAAATCACATAAAGCTCTATCAAAATAAGATTTTCCTATAGTGCAAGGGATAGTGAAACTCCCCGGATCTTTCAGCTTAGGTGGCAACTTCTTTTGTAAGATTGCACTACTCTCCTCTGTCAGCATTACTGTTTCATACTCCTCCAATTTCTGCTTCTTTGATATAATATCCTTCAAAAATTTAGCATATTTAGGCATTTGTTCCAAAGCTTCAATGAGAGGAATATTAATATGCAATTGCTTAAATATACTTAGAAATTTAGAAAACTGATCATCCACATTGTTTTTTCTTAATCTTTGCGGAAAAGGAATTGGTGGATCATAAATTGAAGGAGAATAAGTCTCAAAAGTAACTTCCCTAGATTTTTTGTATTTTGAAGCTCTTTCATTCTCCTTAGTCTTCTCAGCTTGCTCCACTTCTTTCATCTCTGACTTGGCTTCCTTCATCTTTGACTCCTCATTATCCACAGCTTCATCTTGTTTGGCATTTGTTACTTTTGGCTCCTCATATGTTCGTCCACTTCTCAATGATATTGCCTTTACATGTTCTTTCAAATTGGTGACAGTGTTGCTTGGCAAAGTTCCTGTAATCCTCTCTGTGAGCATGCTTGAGAGCTGACCGATCTGCACCTTAAGATTACGGATTGAAGCTGAGTTGTTTTAGATCGCCACATCTGTCTTCTGCAAGTACTACATGAACATGTCCTCAAGTGTCGGCTTCTTCTCTTGCTATGGAAATTGTTGAGGTGGTTTAGCTGCCCTTGGTTATTGCTCCATGAGAAGTTGGGGTGATTCCTCTATCCAGGATTGTACGTGTTCGAGTATGGATTATTTTGATGTTGAAAATTTGACAAGCAATTTGCTTGTCCATAACTCGATTGAGCAAAAAGATTTCCCACTTGGTAGTCGGCACTTGAATGATTTCCTGCACAATGATCACAAACAACATTAGTTTGAATAGCATTAACATTCATTTTACCTAGTTGTTGAGACAAAGTTGCCATTTGTGCCGCCAATGAGGTAATAGAATCAAGTTCTAAAACTCCAGCTATCTTTCTTGGCATTTCTCTTTCTGTAGGCCATTGATAGTTGTTGGATGCCAATTCTTCCAGAAGTTCATAGGCTGCCTCATGAGTTTTACTCATTAAGGCTCCACCAGCTGTTGCATCAACCATAGACCTGTTTATAGCTCCTAGACCATTGTAGAATGTCTACACTTGAAGCCATGCTGGAAGGTCATGATGAGGACACCTTCGTAATAAATCTTTGTACCTCTCCCATGCTTCATATAATGATTCACCCTCAAATTGGATGAACGTGGTGATATCATTCCTTAGCTTTGCTGTCTTTGCGGGAGGGAAATATTTTGCTAAGAATTTTTGTGCCAACTCCTCCCATGTAGTAATGATGCCAGGTGGCAAAGAATTCAACCAAACTTGTTCTTTATCCCTAAGTGAGAAGGGAAAAAGCTTTAGTTGAATCGCATTATCTGTCACTCCGTTATGTTTAAAAGTATCACAAATTTCCAAGAAATTTGCAATATGGACATTAGGATCCTCTTGTGACAGCCTCCCGAACTGGACAGTCTACTGTATCATCTGAATGATGGCCGGCTTGATCTCAAAATTATTGGCTTGTATGGTTGGCCTCCTTATGCTTGATGTAGCTCCATTTACCGAGGGCATAGCATAGTCTCTTAACGCCTTTTGCTCTTGATCGGCCATATTAGATAGAGATGTGTTAGCCTCTTTCTTCTTTTCTTTCTTGAGCTGACGTAAGGTTCATGCACTTCTAATTCCTGAAAAGAAAGAAAACAAACTCAGATGCACCTAATTTAAATTTTTTTTTGAAAAAATAAAATAAAATCCAAAGTAGTAAATATCTAGCTAGTATCAATATCAATAACAAATAGTTAATCCCCGACAACGGCGCCAAAAACTTGTTTGCATAAAATAATCTGCAAGCGCACAGAATCGTAACAAGTAGTAAAGTGTTTTTAGAAAACAAATGTCGAACCCACAGGGATTAACTATGTTATTGAATTTTGAAATTCACTAAATTAATTACTATTTGGAAAATCGAAAATAAATGAAACGTTCTACTATCTGAATTAAATTAAACTATTTAATAAAAATAAATCTACGAATAAAAAAAATTAACAAAGCGTAAAAATCTAAAAGTGTAAAAATATGATAAGAGTGTTTAGAAATTTCTTTATCATTTCCTATCTCTGTATGTCATATTTAGACTGTTGATATCTGAGAACTACATAAAATTGTATAATTTTTTAACTAGGAACCCTTTCTTCTGAACACATCAATTTACTAAATTTTCTTTTCAAAGTTGTTTTTTTTAGATGTATGTGTTTGTGTTGTGACTTGTGCGTGAATTGGTTGTATTCATTTTGTTGTGACTTATGTCACTTGACTTTAATCTTGCATCTATAGTAATAATTGCTTTCCAATTGTCTTGAAGGTTGCATCCATGAATCACTATTTATTTCGCAAGTTCCTTCTTGATGACTTAGATGAAGATGAGATAATCGAAGAACTTGTTATGGAAACATCACAACCTAAACATCATCGTTCTATCCAACATAATCATTTGGTAGGACATGAGAGGCTTTTTCTTGATTATTTTGCTCCCACACTAATATATCCACCCGCTTTATTTTGTAGGAGATTTCGAATGAAGCATTCTCTTTTTCTCTGTATTCAATCTAAGGTAGAAGCTCATGACTCTTACTTTGTCCAAAAAAGAAATAGTGCCAACAAACTTGGTTTATCTTCATTACAAAAGATAACTGCTGCACTTAGAATGCTTGCGCATGGAGTATCGGGTGATTTGAAAGATGAATATGTGCAGATTGGAGAAACTACTGCATTAGAAAGTTTGAAAAAATTTGTTACTATGGTAATTGATGTTTTCTCTGAGGAATACTTGAGAAAGCCAAACAATGAAGACATTGCTAGACTGTTAGCTCATGGGGGGAACGCCAAGGTTTTCCAGGTATGTTAGGTTCAATTGATTGCATGCATTGGAAGTGGAAAAATTGTCCATATGCATGGAAAGGTCAATATTGTGGTCATATTTGTGAGCCTACTATTATTTTGGATGCAATAGCATCATATGATCTTTGGATATGGCATGCATTTTTTGGGTTACCTGGGTCAAATAATGACATTAATGTGTTAAAGTGGTCTTATGTAAGAAAGACACAGAGATAGAATGGACAGATGAGTGCCAAGCGGCCTTTGACAAGATCAAGCAGTATTTGTTGAACCCTCCTATTTTAGTTCCCCTGACGCTAGGATATCTATTGATCCTTTACCTAGCGGTACAAGAAACCTCAATGGGTTGCATGTTAGGCCAAATGGCTAAGCCCCACCAGAGAGAAAGGGTAATTTACTACTTAAGCAAGAAGTTCACCAGTTGTGAGATCAACTACATTGCCATTGAAAAGACGTGTTACGCCCTAGAGTGGGCATCACGCAACCAGATAGTGTGGAACCATGGCATTGGATCTTTATTTCAATGGAGCCGCCAATTTTACTTGAAATGGAGTAGGAGCAGTCTTAGTTTCCCCAAGGGCTAGCAAATCCCTATTTCAGTCAAGCTGAATTTTGATTGCACCAACAACGTCATAGAATATGAAGTGTGCATAGTCAGCCTACAAGTGGCCCTAGAGTTCGGCGCCTATGACTTGAGCGTCTTTGGAGATTCCCTGTTCACCATCTCCTAAATAGAAGGAAAATGGCAAGCCCGAGACACCAAGTTGATTCCATATCAAAAATGTGTCAGCTACTTGATTTTGAAGTTCGGAAACATCACATTTGCCTATTTGCCCCGGGCACACAATCAGTTTGTAGACGCCTTGGCTACCCTAGCTAGCATGGTCAAGTTATCAGAAAGAGATGATATGCGGTAATTGTGCATAGAATTCTTTGGCATTCTAGCCTATTGCATGAACATCAAAGAATGCATGAGTGTTGAAGTCGAGGCCGATAGAAAGCCATGATACCATGATATCAAGGCTTATATCAAGAACAGTGAAAAGAAGTTTATCTGGCGCATGGCCTACCAATTTTTCCTAAGTGGAGAAGTCATGTACAACAGGAACCACGATTCTACCTTGCTTCAATGCATAGATGGCTCCGAGGCTAATCATTTGATGGAAGAGATGCATGAAGGCTTACTTGGAGCTCATGCCAATGGACCCTTGTAGGTCCGCAAGATTATGAGAGCCAGTTACTATTGGCTCACCATGGAAAGTGATTGCATTAAAAATGTGAGGAAATGCCATTGTTGCCAAGTCTATCAAGACAGGAAGAATGCTCCTCCTCAACCTTTGCACTCTTTAGCAGCACCATGGCCCTTCTTAGCCTAGGGTATGGATGTCATCAAACCCGTGATTCCGAAGGCTTCAAATGGTCATGAGTACATCTTAGTGGCCATCAATTATTTTACAAAGTGGGTGGAAGCCGCTTCGTACAAAAGTGTCACTTAAGCAGTGGTAACTAGTTTCCTGAAACATTACATTATTTGCCACTATGGCGTGTAAGGAGAGCTCATTACAAATAATGGGGCGATCCTAAATGGGAAAATTATCCAGCGACTCTGCCAACAGTTTAAGAGCGAACACAGAAATTTGGTTCATTATTGCCCTCAAATGAATGGTGTAGTGGAAGCCGCTAACAAGAACATGAAGAAAATCTTGGTAAAATGATAGACACATAAAAAGATTGACACAAGTACTTGCCGTTTGCTTTGTGTGCGTATCGCACTTCTATTTGTACTTCCACGAGTGTGACCCCGTATTCTTTAGTAGATTGCATGGAGGCCATCCTCCCCACAGAGGTAGAGATCTCGTTGTCGGGGGCAAAAAAGTTTTCCTTCCGACAAATAAGTTTTATAATGGGTCGAGGGGTCTAAACCGAAACTCAACGATGGGCTTGATGCGCGGCCCAAATGCTATCGATGAAGATCCAAGAAATCCACTATTTTTTTATGCCTTGGTCCTAGATTGGAGCTGACAAGAGTAGCCCATAAACAATCCCTACAGCAAACACGTTAGCATGATTTAAAAGCATACTGTAAGATATGGCCCAGCAGTAAAACGTTTCTGCAAAAGATAGCCCAGCGGTAAAGTGTTTCTGCAGAAAATGGCCCAGCGGTAAAGTAATACAAACAGAATAAGTTCCCAACTATTAGCTACTTCATAAATTAAGAGAAATGTCCATATTTTCAGACTCAGCATCTGTTAGTTCTGGAAAAGAGTCTTCTAACACAACAATATGAGGAAAAAATTCTATAGTGACAGTTACATCATAACCATTAATAGTAAATGAATAAGTAAATATAATGGGTTCCATAATAACAAATAATGGAGAAAACTTAGTGTGAGATGAAGGGAGAGAGAGAGATCCTAGCTAGCACAGCAAGATCATTATGGTGCCATGGTATGCTCATGAGTATAGTATATGTAGTAAGTAGAGGTAATCATTTGGAGTAATATAAGTAATGGGTGAGAGAGTATAGTGAGTAGTATGAGTAATGAGTGAGCAGTATAAGTAAAGCTAATGGAGCCTTCTGTTGGGGTAAGTAAAAGTTTATGAGTAGAGCTATGAGAGGAATTTATGAGCTAAAAGCTGGGGAACTTGGATCCTAAGCTTGAAACTGAGAACTTAGTGACTTTTCCAAGCTTAGAGAAGACTTTTTGCAGAGAGCTTAAGGAAAAATCTTGGTGTGTAACTTAATGAGTTGGTTGTGTGTTGGTGAAGCATTAATGGAGAGTTCCATTTATATCTGGATTTTTAGGGGGTGATTAGCAAATAATCTTTGCTAAATCTTTCTCAACCTTCAAAACATCCTTAGGAAAACGTTCTTAGGATTTTTAGCTAAGAGTAGTAAGCTCAACTTTAGAAGGTTGTTGCTGTTTTGGGTAGTAACAGCTAGGTTTTTGGCTTAGCATTAAATGTTGATAAGCCTTGGCTAATGGGATTAGAGCATGCTTGGGGCTAATGATCTTGGTTATGCTATAATCAGAGTTCCCTAGAGCAGATTGGACCACCCCAAGCTAGGTTTCAACCTTGGAGCCCTTGCTGGGAACTCTGCTGGAATCCCCTTGGTGCCCTCCAAACCACATTTCCCTAAGTTTCCCTATTTGGGGTTCGTGTGCTTGGTTCATGAACTAGAGAATGCATATTTTTGGTATAAAAATGAGCTAATTTTATGTTGTTTCAGGAGCTTCACTGGTCTAGGCATGGCAGCTTTGAGTTTTTGACTGAATGGGTTGAAGGAGAAAGAGGTGACAGCTGGCTAAAGCTTTTTCAACTTTCTGTCACATCACTTTTAGCTTTATGTCACTTGAGGAATGATGAGATTTCAACTTGTAGAGAAAGAATTCATCCCCTGGTGGACACGTGTCCCTTTTCTGATCTAATTGGATAAGTTGAGACCTAATGGGAAGGAGCTTTAGCTGTTCAATTGTTGCTGGGATTTTGGCTGACCAGTTCATGTGTTCTCCATTTGTTGAGATTTGTGTATGGGCTGGCTTGACCCAGCTGGGCTTTGTAGATAAGCTTGCTTGGGCTTGGTTAACCTTATAAAATGAGTGGTTTTGCCATGGGTAATATTCATGGGCTTTGTAGTTTAGTTGATTATGGAAATAATAGACATAACTTCCATAAATTTTGTGGAAGCAATATTTTTGAGAGATGAGTAACAAATGTCAAAATAGTATTTGATTTTGTAAATGTGTACGAAAATAGCATTTGGGCTTTATGAGATAGTTGCCAAAATAATATTTGGGCTTTATAGAATAAGTGTAAAATTAATAGTAGTGCCAAATATTAATATTTGGGCTTTAAGTGTAAAATAATTGTTTTTTCCAAAATAGCATTTTGGGCTTTGGAAAATAAGTGCCAAATTAGCATTTGGGCTTTTGAGCATAAAGTATTTGTTTTTGCCAAAAATAGCATTTTGGGCTTTGGAAAAATGGTTTGAGTTTTTGTAAAAGATATTGTCGTGTAGCAAGAGAAAGAAAACAATCATACTCGTCCAAAGTAGGCACCTGATCAACATCTCCAATGGTGGCACATCTCAAGACAGGGTCCTAACAAGAGGTAATAACCTCCAACAAGTGCCAATCCAATGAGGTGTGAAGAAGAGCAGTAGCATCTCCAAGAAGTTGTTAGATGAATACCTTGTCACTGCAAGAAAAAGAGCTCAACCACCTCCTAAGCTTGTTATCATAGTAAGACTCCCTTTCAAGCTCGACTAAAGTGTCGTAGGAATGGGTACCAAGAGCATCCATGAACGAATCCTACTAAATCTGATGGTCTGATGAGAATCTACGTGAAAAATGATGAAAAATAGTGTTTTCTACATGTTTTGGGTGAAGAAAATGGTAGGAGAAGATGAAAGAAAATCGCAGACCAGAATGAGCTAGGGCTAGGCTGAACCCAGCCTTTTATGCACTAAAATCAAGACGGCCCTCGGGACACGTGCCAGGACATTCAGCCCTCCAAGCACAAAATCCTATGTATTTTGACCACTCCCCCCGGTTTGGGATGTTTTCAACCACCTTGGAGCAAAGATTCCTTTGTTTCAGCACCCGCCGTAATGCACAATCAGCCCGGCAGTAAACCAGATTATCAGGAACTCACTCTCGTGCATTCGAGATTGCACAAATCCTACACTGGGGTAGTTTATCTTTGTGCGTAGCACCTTCAGATATCTTGAACCCTATTTTCTAAAGCCTAGTTCACCTGGTTTAGGGGTCGGTTCAGCCCCTGTAATCAGAGCTCACAACAGAAAGAGACTAGAGCTCGTTTTCAGCCATGCGGTAGCTTTTTCAGCTTATTTTAAGGATGGAGGGAGTCATTTCCCATAAGGTCACCCCAAGAAACCCATCTTTGAATTGATAGCCGACTTGGGCAGTAATGAGGCAACCAGTGCATGCCACTTCATGGCGTGTCTAAGAAGATCTCTTTCAAAATGTTTGCATTCATTACTAGCATTTGGTATGGTCTACGAAGTCGAGGCCATTTTCAGCCAGTCTATAGGCTTGGAACCCCGTAAAACCCTAAACTGGGGCAGTTTATTTTGCGCAGTTCCTTCCCCCTTGTCCAATATAGAAGAATGGGTCCGTCCCACTTAGGATGTGTCTCTCATGTCGAGAATCGCATGAAACCCTAAATTGGGGCAGTTTATTTCACGCGATCTTTCCATTCTCTCTCCCCTAATGAGACGATCATTGTTAAAATCCATTACTCTCTTAAAAATGTGGCATACCGCGGATGGGTTTGGAGGAAAATAGACTAGGCACCCCCGATCATGGAGCCTCTTACTCCCCTGCATTTGAAATCAGAAGCTACTCATTAGCACATGCATATAATCAGAATCTGAATGACCAAGAAGGGAATGCAACATACCTCTCCCCTCCACGCCAGTGCGGAAGGATGATCCATTAGGCCATGCTGAGGGTGAGTGTCCTTGATGCCTCTGTCTATGGTATGAATACGAGCATCGGCCCCTGCCTGATGCGGTGGGAACCTTGATCTCAGACTATGCCTCTCAGAGTTAAACTCTGGTAGAACCTTGGGCCCAACAAAAACCTCATCTATGTTGATGAGGATGTCATCATCTCGCACCACTCCTTCGGAGGCCCCTTTCCCTCTAACCGGCCTACGTTGTGAAATGGTCTCGCTAGAAACAGTATGGGACTCAGATAAGGCACTGGATGTCTCAACCGACCACTATCTCCTGGACCACGTCTCGATAGATGTACTGCCGACAAGACCAATATCGTCACCCTCACGATCAAAGTGACTTTGCAAAACTCGAGCCACCTGCTCGCCAGCCAAGGCGGTCTTGTCATTAGAAGAATCACCCCCCGGGAACGTCGCATACATGGGGGCCTTTCCTCAATCTCCCCTAAAACTAGCTCTCCTAGACATGATCTACAAAACAACAAGAAATTCAAACATAAGTGGTAAGTCTAAGAGTTAAATGGCAATGCAAATGAACTAACACTTTTCCTAAACATATCATGTAGGTCTATGTTAAGCACATGTTCTCATAGAGAAAGCAGGTTCTTATGCATGATTAACAGTGGGTTATCTAGCAGCCACAACCATATGCTCACATTTTATAGCAAGTTAACTAGCAGCCACGATCGTACGCTCGTATTTTCTTTGGGGGCTATCTAGTGGCCGCAACGTACATCTCTATTGTGTGTTAGCTAGCGGCTGCGTCGTATGTCTTTATAGTGGGTTAACTGGCGGCCACGACTATACGCTTACATCCTATAGCGGGTTAACTAGCGACCACGATTGTATGCTCGCATTTTCTTTGGAGGCTATCTAGTGGTCGTGCCGCAAGTCTCTACAGTGGGTTAACTAACGACCACGACCGTATGCTCACATCCTACAGTGGGTTAACTAGAGGCCACGACCGTACACTCTCATTTTCTTTGGAGGCTATCTAGCAGCCGCACCTTACATCTCTACAGTGGGTTAACTAGTGGCCACGACCATACGTTCACATTCTACAGCGAGTTAACTAGCGGCCATGACCGAACGCTCACATTTTCTTTGGAGGCTACCTAGCGGCCACGTCGTACGTCTCTACAGTGGGTTAACTAGCGGCCACGACCGTACGCCCACACTCCGTCTTGAGGTTAACTAGCGGCCGCACTGTACGCCTCACCATCACATAGTTATCCAGTCACCAAAAGAGTTTTCGAGTTCCTGGTCTACAGTGATTTAACTAGCAACCAGCGAAAATCTCACCAAATTTGATGAGATTTCACCAAATCCGGTCAAAATCTCACTGAATCTACTTGAAATATCACTAAAATATGGGTTTTTTCACCGAGATGTAGAAAGTTATCACCGGAATCTAGAAATTTTTCACTGGTATCTAGGTTTTTTGCCAGAATCTGAATTTTTGTCAGACAGTTCGGGTTTTGGGGGGAGGGAAACCAAAACCGACCCACCGAAGTCAGTTTCTGGTAGAGAAGGCCCACCGCTGACCGCTAGAGCAGTCTAGTAGGCCAGTGTCGGATCGGATCCAAACGGTTTCTTCGGGTGGGCCGGAGTTCAGATGGGTTAGGATAGCCCTAAAAACTAGTGACGAGCATTTCTCAATAAATCTTTCTAATTTCCCACATCAAATGGTAATTCTAAGCATGTGCCCAAATTAATTCCTATCCCAAATGCAGCTCACCAGAGCAGTCCTACAAACTCTAGTAATACTTTAGATATGATTTTTAAAGCATCTCAAAGTGGAAATAATTATCAATTTAAGAAATAAAGCACATTTTTAATGGCAAATCCGCAACTGGCAAATTTCTCACTTTCACAACAATTTAAACAACTCAAGCCTGATTTTTGTCTTTGGATATTAAAATGAGAATTTCAATATGTTTAATGTCACATTCAAATGAGCTCCCAAGATTTTTGATTTACAACTCGGGTTCCCAACGAGATTTGAGGTCGGACAAAATACAGTATCTACAGGGTACATCTTTGTGATGCTGGCTTGCTTACCACTTGCCTTTCTCTCCTTTTGTTTAGCTTTGCATGTTAGGGTTTCCCATGTTAGCCTTGTTCGTGCTTTATAACATGTTTAGCTCTCCCATTTGTTTGATAACATGCTTGGCTTCCTTTGTGCTTGCTGTGCTTGCTTTGTGCCATCTTGTTTGGCTTTTCTTTTCTTTTTTGTTTGCATCTTTGCATCTATGTTTACTTGTTCATGCATGTGTCTTTGTGTGCTTGTCTATGTCATCAAGCCTAGTTCCTACCTATGATTTCATGCAAGTTCACACCCGTCTTTGTACATGAAATCTCAAGTCCCTTTTAGGTGCTTTGCTTGATGGCACATGTATCACTTGTTTTCAAATCTAATGGAACTATGGATACCAAATCCAAACCTGCATTTGTCCTTCTAGGACATCATATCTTGTTTGTTTATTTGATACATGCTTGTTCGATAACATGTTTCTTTGCCCCTTTGTATGCTCTCTTCTTTTTGTTCACTTGTTAGCAAGTATCCCTTCCTTTCTTTGTTTGTTTTCTTCTACTAGTTTGTCGGATTTGTGTTTTCTTTATTTATTACATGAACATGCTTGGAGTAAGGGCATGACTTCTAAAATGCAAGCAAAATGTGCAAAATGCAAGCAAGCCCAAAAAGGGCAATGTTCAGCAGATTAGGAGGCTTAGCCTCCCCGTGTGGTTATTTCTTTCTCTCTTGTAGCCCCTCTTTAGAACCTTGTATCTAGACTAGGATTTCCTTTCCTTGTATCTTGTTTGGGCCGCATTCTTAGGGTATGGCAATGTCTGATTTACATTTCCTGTACTTTAATTGGGCCATACCCTTTGGATGTAGGCAATGTCTATTTTATCATTCCTGTACCTTGCTTGGGCCACGTTCCTTGGGTTTGGCAATGTCTAATTTATATTTCTTATACCTTGTTGGGCCATACCTTTGGAACGTTGGCAATGTCTGGTTTATTTTCCTGCTCTGCATGCTTGTAGATCTAAATCTAGTGGTCTAGGCCTATATACATACACTCGAGTACAATAAAGGTTTGGATTAGTTCCTTTTTGCATGTTTATGCTTTGTTTGCACTTTTTCTATGCTTTTGTGTTTCGATCCATGCTTGTATGCTTATATCTTGTTTCTTGCATCCTTGTCATACTTCACATGTCTTGTTTCCATTTGTAGGTTTGTGCATATTGGTCTTTGGGGCCTTCTTGTTTATTTGGTTGTATCTCTCCCCTTTGTGGTTTGTTTGGATGCAACCATGTGTAGGAGTACATCTTTGTGATGTTGGTTTTCTCTCCTTTGTTTAGCTTTGCATGTTGGTTCTTCTCTTGTTAGCCTTGTATGTGCCTTATAACATGATTAGCTCTCCACTTTGTGTGATAACATGCTTTGCTTCTTTTTGTGCTTGCTATGCATGCTTTGTGGTACCTTGTGCGAGTTTCTTTGCTTTTTTTTTTTTTTTTTTTTTGCATCTTTGCATACTTGTTTATGTGTTCATGCATATGTCTTTGCATGCTTGTTATGTCAACAATCATGGTCCCTACCCATAGTCTCGTGCAAGTTCACATCCTTCTTTGTACACGAAATCTTGAGTCCCTTTTAGGAAGTTTGCTTAATGACACATGTGTCGTCCATACTCCAATCTAATGGAACTACGGACACCAAATCCAAACCTACATTTGTCATTTAAGGACACTCTTTATTGTTTGCATTTTTGATAACATGCTTGTTTGTTCCTTTGCATGCTTCCTTTCCTTTGCTTACTTGCCTTGCTTGTTTCCTTAGTGCTTTCTATACTTGTTTGTTTATCTCTTTGCTTGTCTGTTGGTTTTGTGTTTTCTTTGTTTGTTGTATGTACACGCTCGGAGCGTGGACACAACTTCCAAAATGCAAGCTAAAAAGGGCAAAAATGCAAGCAAAAGGAGCAAGCCCAAAAAGGGAAATGTTCAATAGATTAGGAGGCTTAGCCTCTCCGTGTGGTTATCTCTCTCTCTTAGCCATTTTCTTTAGAAACATGTCTATAGCTTTATAGGTTAGGGATTTCCTTTCTTGTATCTTGCTTGGGCCGCATTCTTAGGGTATGGCAATGTTTGACCTTTACTTTTCCCTACTTAGGCCATACCATTGGGATGTTGGCAATGATGGGTTTATTTTTCCTGCTCTATGTGCTTGCATTGTGCAAGCTATATATATATATATATGCTTGTATAAAGAAGGTCAAGCACTTTGTATGATGGACTCACATGGTTAGAAGGGTGCCCCCCTCATGATCATGGGTGCTCTTGAGCTTGGAAGGTGGGTATGCAATTAAGGTGACTACTGTAAATGCATATTCATGCTACATTGTGTGCATGATTATCGCGGTATGATTGCCTCGATCCATGTCAGCTAGTGACATTAGTTTCCCTATGTATGTGACACGCGTCAATGTGTTTGATGCTTTGGTGAGCCTTGGCTTGCCCTAGTACAAACATACTGATGCATGCCATATACATAGGTACGAAACTTTGCTAGTGCACCATAGTGCACCAAACACGAAGCTCTGTCAGATATTTACCATAAGTGCATCCTTTTGCCCTATTCTCACAGCGAAAGCTTGGTGAGAATAGTATTCTGTGTGTTATGACGCACCTGACCCGAAATGTTGCCGGATTTCCGCCACGAAATAAGGCAAAATGCTACCGTATTTTCGTCATGGAAATTTGGCAATAGTTCCAAATGTGTTAGCATAGCATTGATAAAGACCATATCCCTTTCCAAAATCAAACCTTAAAGCCTTATTATTTTAAAGCCCTAAAAGCTAATGCCAATAGCTTGTTTTTAATTGTCAATGTTCGAAAATTAAGATTTTACCAAAATAAAGGACTATCTCCAGACATGCATTGTGGGGTGCCTAACACCTTCTCCACATGTAACCAGACTTCCGAACTCAAGAATCAAGAATTTTTACCATCCATATTAGATTAGGAAAAATGACCATTTTTCTTAACCTAAGACTGATAATAAAATCAAAAAGTCAAGTGACCAATCACACTTTAGAAAAAACCTAATGATTGGTGGCGACTTCACTAACTTTGGTTATAATAGATTAAAACTGACTCAATTTAGTCACACATTAGAGGTTACCCTTTTTTTTAACACCCTTCCACAACACCTAAACTCAGCTGCCGACATAGAGACGTGAGCATCGTTGCAATAGGTGGCCGACTGCCACGAGGCATAGACAATAAAGATTAACATTTACATATATATATATATATATATAAAGAAAAAAAAAGATCAACATTTATAACTTTTATTATTAAAAAAAAAAAAAAAAGGATTAACATCTATAATAACGGTTTGCATAAAAATGTCTTTTATGTAAGAAAGACTAATAAAAGTCCAGATAATTTTATCCCAAAAAAAAAAAAAAAAAAAAGTCCAAGATAAACTCTCCCACCAATTTCAGTAATACCTTTGTCAAAAATACAAAAAATTGAAAAAAGTTCTTTTTTATCCTTTTTTTTTGTTTCTAAACTATTGAAAAAACTATTTACAAAGTTTAGGGATGAAAAAAGTACTTTATAAAATTTAGGGACAAAAAACAAGCTTTTATTAAAGTTTAGGGACCAAAATAGTATTTTATCTTTTATATATAAAGTACAATTTATATATGAAGTCCAATTTATATACAACTTTTTAAGGGAAAAAAAAAAGTATTAGTTTTTGTTTTATTTAATAGGGACATGACTGTAAATTTATGATAATTTCATTTTTCATTTGTTCAATTCTCTTTTTATCTAACAAATGAGTTTTTCGTCGTCTTACTTTTTTATATCTTCCCAATCAAACACATTTAAGAGAAAATTAAATATTTTTTATTCTTTTATTTTTTTCATCCATTTTTTTTTTTTTATCTCTCCAATTTTTCACTCATCAAACCAAACTAGTTGTAACCCCAACTTCACAGGCCAAAATGGCCAAATACCACTGTTAGCCAAAATTATTAGTGTTTTACCACTGTTTAAAAAATATTTAGTAATATAGCACTTTTTTTAAATTCAAATTTAACATGGAACTCGAGTTTCAAAAACTCAAATTCCATAAAAGATGCTACTAACGTGAATTATTTTAATTAAAAAATGCCACGCGAAACTTAAGTTTAAGAAACTCGAGTTCCTTGTGATACTTGAGTTTATGTAAGAAAAAGTTCCATAATATGTTACTTCGTGCACCTTCATGTAATGGAAAACTATACAAGGACCCTTTAGTGTATTTTATACATTACTTACTATTTCTTCTATTTCCTTGTACACATCTACATTTTGTCGTTATTGCATAGGATTTTTCAATTTCTTCTACAAGTGACATCAACTCAACCTTATAAGATTAAGCATTACACATGACCTTCAGCCACAATTATTGAGCACTAAATATTGTGAGCCGTTGTATTAAGTTCATACAAGGAGGATCTTCTCAAAAAATAAATAATAAATAAATAAAAATATCATACAACATATTATTTGATAATTGTTAAAATATTCTTTACAAAACTTGAAGCACGAACCATATATATGTTACATGGATACTCTCATGTATGGCATACATAATACATTCTTACATGGAAATTGAGTTTGTAAAACTGGAGTTCCCTGTGACATTGTGCTATATTTTATGGAACTCGAATTTCAAAAAAGTAATACATTGCTAATTACATTTCAAATAGTAATAAAATACTAAGGGTCTGTTTGGTACATGTGTTTAAAAACTGAAAATTTTTGTTTAAAAACATTTGTGAAAATACGTGTAGGTAAAAAAGTACGTTGAAATGCGTGAAATGTTGTTTAAAAATTGAAAATAGTTGTTTGAAAATACGAACCAAACACCCCTTAAAGGTCTATTTGATAAGGTCCAATTCTCAGGTCCCAACTTAAAGTCCAAGTTTTAGGTTCAAAAATTAGGTCCAAAATTCCTAAAGCCTTTAGATAGCCTTTGTAATAACCTTTCCCTCTCAGAAAGACTTCTATAATTCCCTCTCAGAAAGACTTTTGTAACTTCTCCTTTTGTAATCTTGTAACCTTTCTCCTCAGACAGTTTACTCTGTAATCTTGTAACTCTTCAGACAGTGTTTATTTTCAAGCTTGTATCAAAGACAGTTTGTTTTCAAGTTTAATCAAAGACAGAAGTATTTTCAAGTAAGATTTTACTAGTTTCTGTTTTCATATTCCATACTCTGTTTTAACTTATTTTTGAATATATCTATTTTGCTATTTTCTTCTTTATCATCTATTTTATCATTGTTTATTCTTCTATATTACTGTTGTGCTCTCTCCTTGGTAGTTAATGGTATCAGAGCCATGGATGGTAGATGTATGAGTTTTATTTCTTTGCAATTAAGAAGTTACTAGGAACTTATATTACTGCATAGCCACTACTTGCTCCTTGATAGCGTGGGTCAGTCTTACACTCGTTGGCAAACGATAGTGTCGCATTGGTCAGCCCGTTTTGTTAGCCGACGAACTGGCGTTGTTTAGGTGGTCCCGCAATAGAGTTTCCCGATGAGGTGGTCCCGATAGCAAGGATACCAGTGGTTAGTAATAAGTTCTGCCAGTAATTATTAATTGCTTAGAAAGAGAATAAATACATTTATCAGCTCATAATCTGTTTGCTTGTTCACACTTAGGCTAGGCACACAGTAATTTGAAACATGGACTATGGTGATATAGATTATGATGAAGGTTATAGCATGAGAGATATAGACAATAACTGGTCAAACAGTAATATGGATTATGAAACAGATTCTGATTCTGACAGTGATATGGATGACTATAATTATAATTATAATGCAAAAAATTGGAGTATATTAGCAGGAGATAAATTCAACCGACAGCCTAATAGACACAGCTTCTTAGACATAATTAATAAAAAATTAGAATCTTTAGAAAATGATGAAAGATCTACAACATATACTAAAGTAGAAAGAAAAAATGATAGGTTTTTGGACCTCTATGAAAAAATGAAAGTTTTAAATTTACCTTTAGAAAAAGAAATAGAATTTGAACCCCATTATAGATCACCTTTAACTAATACTATGACAGATAATTGGCATAATAGTCAAGAGCGTAATTCTGCAAGTATTGACATATCAATGAATATGATAAAAAGTAGGAAAGACAGCTTTTTAGATAATTCAAAAGCAACTAACAGAGCTACGCCTATAACATTTAAAGACAAAGAAATAGACTCACAAACATTAAAAGCAGTTGACAAGAGAGTTGATAGGAAAACTAACCCAAGTAAGGAAAGTGCAACACGTATAAAAGATAAAGGAAAGAATCCCATAAAGGAAAGAATCCCATAAAAGAAAGAAGTGCTATAGATATAATAAATGAAGACAAAGAAAAAGGCATGATAAGGAAAGGCATAGTAAAAGAAATGCTAGAAAAGATTGAAAGACAAAATGAGCAAAAGATAGAAGTCATATGTAGAAAACTAGACACAAAAGATGAGATAGAAAAGGTCAACAATTGTTGGAAAACTAATAATAATAATAATAGTCCAAAAGAAGTGGTGGAAAAGCAAAAAGCTAGTTCAGTACAAGTTATACGTACAAAGCTAGAGCAAAAAGAAGAAATAGAAAGAGATAGACTAAAGGAAAGAGAAATAGTCAACAAAAGTAGGAAAAACAAAAATTATAGCTTAAAAGAAGAAATTGATGAAAGACTAAAATTAATTGAGAAATCCATGATAGATAATAGTTTCGCAGAATTAAAAAGAAAGATGGAAATTTTAAATTCACCTTTANCATTTATAACTTTTATTATTAAAAAAAAAAAAAAAAAGGATTAACATCTATAATAACGGTTTGCATAAAAATGTCTTTTATGTAAGAAAGACTAATAAAAGTCCAAGATAATTTTATCCCAAAAAAAAAAAAAAAAAAAAGTCCAAGATAAACTCTCCCACCAATTTCAGTAATACCTTTGTCAAAAATACAAAAAATTGAAAAAAGTTCTTTTTTATCCCTTTTTTTTTGTTTCTAAACTATTGAAAAAACTATTTACAAAGTTTAGGGATGAAAAAAGTACTTTATAAAATTTAGGGACAAAAAACAAGCTTTTATTAAAGTTTAGGGACCAAAATAGTATTTTATCTTTTATATATAAAGTACAATTTATATATGAAGTCCAATTTATATACAACTTTTTAAGGGAAAAAAAAAAGTATTAGTTTTTGTTTTATTTAATAGGGACATGACTGTAAATTTATGATAATTTCATTTTTCATTTGTTCAATTCTCTTTTTATCTAACAAATGAGTTTTTCGTCGTCTTACTTTTTTATATCTTCCCAATCAAACACATTTAAGAGAAAATTAAATATTTTTTATTCTTTTATTTTTTTCATCCATTTTTTTTTTTTTATCTCTCCAATTTTTCACTCATCAAACCAAACTAGTTGTAACCCCAACTTCACAGGCCAAAATGGCCAAATACCACTGTTAGCCAAAATTATTAGTGTTTTACCACTGTTTAAAAAATATTTAGTAATATAGCACTTTTTTTAAATTCAAATTTAACATGGAACTCGAGTTTCAAAAACTCAAATTCCATAAAAGATGCTACTAACGTGAATTATTTTAATTAAAAAATGCCACGCGAAACTTAAGTTTAAGAAACTCGAGTTCCTTGTGATACTTGAGTTTATGTAAGAAAAAGTTCCATAATATGTTACTTCGTGCACCTTCATGTAATGGAAAACTATACAAGGACCCTTTAGTGTATTTTATACATTACTTACTATTTCTTCTATTTCCTTGTACACATCTACATTTTGTCGTTATTGCATAGGATTTTTCAATTTCTTCTACAAGTGACATCAACTCAACCTTATAAGATTAAGCATTACACATGACCTTCAGCCACAATTATTGAGCACTAAATATTGTGAGCCGTTGTATTAAGTTCATACAAGGAGGATCTTCTCAAAAAATAAATAATAAATAAATAAAAATATCATACAACATATTATTTGATAATTGTTAAAATATTCTTTACAAAACTTGAAGCACGAACCATATATATGTTACATGGATACTCTCATGTATGGCATACATAATACATTCTTACATGGAAATTGAGTTTGTAAAACTGGAGTTCCCTGTGACATTGTGCTATATTTTATGGAACTCGAATTTCAAAAAAGTAATACATTGCTAATTACATTTCAAATAGTAATAAAATACTAAGGGTCTGTTTGGTACATGTGTTTAAAAACTGAAAATTTTTGTTTAAAAACATTTGTGAAAATACGTGTAGGTAAAAAAGTACGTTGAAATGCGTGAAATGTTGTTTAAAAATTGAAAATAGTTGTTTGAAAATACGAACCAAACACCCCTTAAAGGTCTATTTGATAAGGTCCAATTCTCAGGTCCCAACTTAAAGTCCAAGTTTTAGGTTCAAAAATTAGGTCCAAAATTCCTAAAGCCTTTAGATAGCCTTTGTAATAACCTTTCCCTCTCAGAAAGACTTCTATAATTCCCTCTCAGAAAGACTTTTGTAACTTCTCCTTTTGTAATCTTGTAACCTTTCTCCTCAGACAGTTTACTCTGTAATCTTGTAACTCTTCAGACAGTGTTTATTTTCAAGCTTGTATCAAAGACAGTTTGTTTTCAAGTTTAATCAAAGACAGAAGTATTTTCAAGTAAGATTTTACTAGTTTCTGTTTTCATATTCCATACTCTGTTTTAACTTATTTTTGAATATATCTATTTTGCTATTTTCTTCTTTATCATCTATTTTATCATTGTTTATTCTTCTATATTACTGTTGTGCTCTCTCCTTGGTAGTTAATGGTATCAGAGCCATGGATGGTAGATGTATGAGTTTTATTTCTTTGCAATTAAGAAGTTACTAAACTTATATTACTTGACACGTGCATATCCTACCTACTTGAGCCGACGTGAGCTTAGCTGCACATTGGGTGATCATATCTTGTGTTATTTATTATTCCGCTGCTTTATATCTTGATATGATTATTTGATTGCTTTAACCTAGAATTGCATAATTTGACTAAGTAACAACTTGGCTAATTAATCTAGGCTACGCAATCTGTGTGTTTAAGGGGTCTAAATTTTCAACAAAAATTAACGGTCAATTGCCTGGCAAGCAAGATAGCCATTCTAAGGCTAAACTTTAAGACCATATTTTGCCAAAATAGAAATCTTTAAATAAGATTTCAGTCAAAGCATGAAGGCGTCTCAATAGAGACAATATCCCTTCAGAATACATGAAGATGTATTCAAGTGGTGATCAAAAAGATTTCTCAGACATAATGACAGAATAGCTATGCTATTATCAAGACAAAATAATAGACAACTACAGAAAGCACAGACAGATCACGTGAGCCAGAACAATATTAATCCACACGTAAGAATGATTTTCTGATCCAGACTAGTCCAGGACAGTCCAAGAGACAAGAGATATTGTCTATTAGCATGCGTGCTCAGAACAGCACAGATTTTAAGACACTATTGTTCACCAGCATGCGTAAAAGACTTTAAAAGATTCTCAGACAGACTACTGTTCGTGAATAGTAAAACTTTTACTGTTCAAGATTCTACAAGATTCTACTGACAGATTAACTTGGGTTCACTTCACCTAACCCAGGTTACTTTTGAAGACCAACTGTTTAAGATTCTACTGACAGATTAACTTGGGTTCACTTTATTTAACTTAGGTTACTTTTGAAGACTTACCATGGTTTATTCCATCTATAAAAGGACAGGCTCCGAAGATAGAAGACAGGTCCAGTTTGGAGGTCCAGAATTAAGGTCCAAAAATTAGGTCCAAAATTCCTAAAGCCTTTAGATATCCTTTGTAATAGCCTTCCCTCTTAGAAAGACTTTTGTAACTTCTCCTTTTGTAATCTTGTAACCTTTCTCCTCAGACAATTTACTTTGTAATCTTGTAATTCTTCAGACAGTGTTTATTTTCAAGCTTGTATCAAAGACAGTTTGTTTTCAAGTTTAATCAAAGACAGAAGTATTTTCAAGTAAGATTTTACTAGTTTCTGTTGTCATATTCAATACTCTGTTTTAACTTATTTTTGAATATATCTATTTTGCTATTTTCTTCTTTATCATCTATTTTATCATTGTTTATGCTTCCATATTACTGTTGTGCTCTCTCCTGGGTAGTTAATGGACCTAATTTTTGGACCTTAATTCTGGACCTCCAAACTAGACCTGATTTTTGAACCTAAAACTTGGACTTCCCTTCTGTCTTCAGAGCCTGTCCTTTTATAGATGAAGTAAACTATGGTAAGTCTTCAAAAGTAACCTGAGTTAGATAAAGTGAACTCAAGTTAATCTGTCGGTAGAATCTTGTGGAATCTTGAATAGTAAAAGTAAATCCTGAACAGTAGTCTGTCTTGGAGTCTGTCAGTCCGCATGCTAGTGAATAGTTGTCTTTCAAAAGGAGCTTTTGACTTATTTGTGGAAAGCTATCGGGATAATATCCTGTCAAAATATTTTTTTGGATCTTTTATCATTTTGTCTTATCCGTCATATGTCATAGGGGTCTTGAGAATCTTGGAATGCTTCTGGATGAGTCCTGTAGTTTGGAGGGGACGATTCCATTACTGTGTCTCCTTCTTCATCTGATATCTGTGATGCAGCTTCAAGCTGTTGCTTTTTAAGTTGTCTTCTGTCTGAGACGGAGGCAAGTTGGCACTGGACTTAACTTTTTTCTAAAAAGAAATTAGAATTTTCTGTCTGGGAGGAGGAGGTCTTTTCCTGTAATTCTTGGCAATATGGTCAAAATTAAACTTATTCCACCATTTTAATTTAAACTTTCTACTAAGCATAGGAAAAGGATATTGAGGATGCTTTTCTATCTTGTATTCCCATTTGATAATCCATGGAAGATCTTGAAACCTATAAAAGAACTGCAAAAGATGTGGGAAATCTTTGAGATGCGGTATATTTGGTTCTTTCTTGAAACTTTCATAGACTTTGAGGAGGTCAGGAGGAAGAATCATAGCTTCAGGACCATAAGAAGTCCACCAGTCAATAAACCATCTTGGTATCATCATATGTTTCTTTCTATACATATCAAATCAGAAAAACCAAGTGTGTCTATAAATATTATTTTGGAATAAAAGAAATCTGTCCCATGCTTCCATGTAATCATAATAATTATAGAATTGAGGCTGAAAGATCTGGGAGAATTTCCTAGGAATCCAGGGCTCTACCCTTCACTATGAGGGGGTGAGGATTTGTTTTATGACTATTTTAGAATAACCAACTCTGTCTGAGTCTTGAGAGCAAGGCATGTGTGTAAGTAGGATGGAGTCTGTGTCAATTAAAATGAACTCATAGAATGTCCGGGTCTTTAGTGTTTCTGTCTTAGGATGTTCCCATCCTGGGGGTAACAACTGACTAACTAGTGAGAGGGGATCTGTAATGTGCTGGTATTCTCTTTCGATCCATAGGATAAAATTCCAAGAATTCTTTGGGAGTTCAACACTGTGATCTTCTTTTGGGGCTTGGGTTTGGGTTTGAGAGGTGGAGGGTCTGTCATTTGATTGGTGAGAAGTTAACGGAGGAAAAGAAGAGGCAACTATGTTAAATTGTGTTTTTAAAGTTGGAGGAGTTGAGGGCATGGCATAAGACTGTTTGGTTTTTGGATTGGGGCTTGGGGAAAGCGGTTGAAAAAGGTTTGAGCTGCAGGGTATTGCGGTTCTTTCTTGGGGTCTGTTTGAAGAGAAACTAGGTGAGTTGAAGGAGGGACAAGGGAGAAATCTGCTAGGGGGAGGAGGAATTGGTGGAGCAGCATAAGACTGTCTGGTTCTGGGTTTCGGGGAGTTGTTCTTTTCTGTAGGGGAACTCATCTTCCCTGTAGAAATACGAGTTAAGAAATCAGGAATAGAATTGGATTCTCCTTTAATATATTCAATATCAAAGTCAAAAACACTTAAAATAGCCTGCCATCTTGCAAAACTTTGTTTGGAAACAAGATTTTGAACATCTTTCTGTAAAACTTCTTTAGCACTTTTACAGTCAACGCAGATTAAAAACTTTTGATTAAAAAGATCATTTTGAAATTTTGAAACGCATTATATAATAGCTAAAATTTCTTTCTTAATAGTACTGTAATTCTGCTGGGTAGTTGACCATGAGCCAGAATGGAATCTAACAATTTGTTCTTTAGCATCATTATTTGCTATTTGTTTTAGAATTCCACCATAACCTATGTTAGTAGCATCTGTCTCAACAATTTTGAAAGCATGAGGTGAAGGAATAACAATACAAGGGAGTTGTTTAACATATTTTTTAATCTGTCGGACTATCATAGTATGTTTTTCTGTCCATGCAGGGGGATTCTTTTCTCTCCACAGAGGGAATAACATTGCCTTCTTCCCTTTAATGGTGATTTTGGAGGGTGGGGTTACGTTCCCTATAAACCCTTTCTTACTTAGCGCACTTAGGTACTACGGGATAAGCCCCGACCAACTCCCCCCCAATTTTTACCGGATAGTGAGTTGTGTTAGTAGGTTGAACCAAATATTTGGGTTGCAATTGGATCACCATGATATAAACCACATGTACAGTTTGTGTGGTAGTGAAAAAACCAATTATTACTTGAAAGTTAGAGATAAAAGGGTATGGTTAATCTCCTGCCTGCCTAACTCCAACAAAAATTCTGCCAGGGAATTTGTCCAGGTGCGCGGCAACTGGTTTGCCAGCAAAGTCCCACCCCCCTTTCAAAGCGAGATGTGGGTTCGTACCGTTCATTCACTATCTTCACTGCTCATTATTACTATTATCACTATATATTCCTTGTTGTTTCGTCTGTTCTGACATTGATTCACTGTGTTTTCCTCGACAGACAGGAAATTGTTTACCCCGGACATCAGGGTGGTGCACGTGAGGGACTTAAATTTTGTACTAAGGTCCGAAATTTTCATTCATACTGACGGACAACTCCGAGCTTCGCACCTCATACTTGGTTGTACCCCCGTGTACAAGACGTGGCAGCCCATTGGCCCGACACTTATAGTGGACAGTCCGTTGCTGTCCTATATCGACGTTCGGCACGCCAGTTTTCTTCCTCCTTCGCTGACCACTGGCGAAGCCCGAGACGTTGGCCCTCGTTATACAACCGCAAACAGTCTTGGCCCAATCAGGGATGAGTCAGCTGAGAGGGTTTCTCGAGCCCTGCGGGAGCGGGGACACGTTGCGGTTGAAGGGGAAGAAGATCAAGCTCAAAGAGATCAAGTCTGAGCTAAACCTGCACAGGAGGAGGAAATGGTGACTAGATGGAGGATGTCAGTTGCCCGCTTTATACCCGGTGTGGGTACTATGGCCCAACCACAGGCTGGGACTTAGGCTCCCCTCCCCCTCGTTTCCCGTCGTCCCAAAAAGAAGGAAAAGCTCGGGGATCCCCCCTCGAAGGTCCCCTGTGAGGTTCCCGTCAAATCTCCTCCCCGAGGGGGAATTACAATAAGGGAACCAGAGGGAGATCCTCGGCCACATGTGAAGGGCCGTAAGGACGCGGCATCCTTATCCCGAACCGAGACCATTTGGCAGCTAGATTTCAAGTTGGGAGATGGTCCTTTGCTATCTTTCGAGAGCATCATTGCGTGGGACAAGGGCCATGGCGGAAGGGTAGCTCAGAGCCTGGTGCACGGCTTCCTCTTGCCGGAGGATATGCGGTTCTTCGTGGATGGTGATGAGGATTCGCTGGTGAGGTGGCTACAGTGGCATACCATTGCAACAAGTTTTCAATTTTTTCCTTACTTACTTTAGTGCTTGATTGATCCTCTAACACTTGTTGTCTACACGTTAACAGTCTGCACAGATGATGCACGTGCTTGGCGAGAGGTTGATGGGGCTAACAGAGGATGTTGACCGGGAGAAGGCGTTAAAGGATGTCGTGGATGCTACGGCCAAGGAAAGGGCCAAGGCTGCCAAAGCTGCAGAGAAGAAGGCCCAATCCTCGGAGAAGTTTCGGCTGCTTGCCGAGGAGAAGGTGGACAAGATGGAAGGCCAGTTGGAAGGTGCCGAGCTGAAATTATCAGAAGCAACCAGCCTCAATCTGGCCCAAGCTGATCAGATCGCGGACCTTAAATATGCCCTTGGAGCCTGTGAGAATAAGTGGTATGACAAGGGATTTGCGGACGCCGAAAAGTCTGCAGAGCTCGTTGTCCACCAGGCGCGGCTTCATAGGTTTGGAAAGGGGTGGTTGGCGGCCCTTCAGGTGATGGGCGTGGCCGAAGACTCCCCCCTGCAGCCTAACCTTTACGTTTTGTTTACTGCTTTTAGTATGTTTGCTTTCACCTAGTTTCATTATTTATTAAGGACTGCCCATGGTTGCCAGGCTGTGGCGACCGAATACTATCTTTAAATTTGGTTTTGTTGTCCTATGGTCGCTGGGTTGTGGTGGCCAAACAGTGGTTTGAAACTTGTTTTTGTTTCTTTTAACTATTCCTTCTATTTTCATGTGTTGCTGAACATCATGGGAATTGTGCGGGGGACAGGCTCCAGTATGGCTCAACTTTAGCTTTCCCTCTGCCCGAGGACTGATTCCCATTGTTTTTCCATTATACATAATTTTAAGGTTTACATAGATACAGGCTTCCGTACTTAGTGAATTTTAATTTAAGATTTCCACATGCTCGGTGATAGTGATTGAATCGGGCGGCAGGCTTCTGTCCTTAGGATTTTCTTTAGCACTAAGGTTTCCACCTGCTCGGTGATAGTGATCGAACCAGGCGGCAGGTTTCTGTCCTTAGGATTTTTTTTAGCACTAAGGTTTCCACCTACTCGGTGCTTGGTGATAGTGATCGAACCGGGCAACAGGCTTCTGTCCTTAGGATTATTTTTTAGCACTAAGGTTTCCACCTGCTCGGTGATAGTGATCAAACCGGGCGGTAGGCTTTTGTCCTTAAGTTTTTTTTGTTTTTTTAGCACTAAGGTTTCCACCTGCTCAGTGATAGTGATCGAACCGGGCAACAGGCTTTTGTCCTTAGGATTTTTTTTTTTTTTTAGCACTAAGGTTTCCACCTGCTCGGTGATAGTGATTTTTTTTTAGCACTAAGGTTTCCACCTGCTCGGTGATAGTGATCGAACCAAGCAGCATGCTTCTGTCCTTAGGATTTTCTTTAGCACTAAGGTTTTCACCTGCTTAGTGATAGTGATCGAACCGGGCAGCAAGCTTCTATCCTTAGGATTTTTTTTTTTTTTTAGCACTAAGGTTTCCACCTGCTCGGTAATAGTGATCGAACCGAGAAGCGACAATGGAATTGAAAGAGTTGACACGGGTAACCATCGTCATCTTCATTAGCACAACCTATACAGTATTACATTCAACTTACAATTTAAAGCTCAGCCGATCAGTGATAGAATCTCTTAAGATTATTGACGTTCCACAGCCGAGGTAGTGGCCTCTCGTCTAGGTCCTCCAAGTAATACGCCCCTGCGCCAGCGATAGTGGTAACTTTGTATTTACATCTCCGCTATATTGCCGGGCAAGCTTTTGCTGATACTCTGTGAGCCGTATAGTCGCTGCTTTACGGCACTCTTCCAACCCATCCAAGCGCCCAACCATCATCTTGTCATTTTTGGTGGGATCGAATCCTGCAACCCGTGCACTGCACAGATTCACCTCGGCTGGTATAACAACTTCTGCTCCGTACATCAGGGAGAACGGGCTCTCCCCCGTGAATCTCCTAGGGGTTGTTTGGTATGCCCACAGAATGTTCGGGAGTTCTTCAGCCCATTTACCCTTGGCACCATTCAGCCTTCTCTTCAACCCGCTCAAGATTACCTTGTTGGTGGCTTCGGCTTGACCATTACTCTGCGGATACGCCGGAGTGGAGTACCTGTTTTTGATATTGAGATCACTACAAAAAGCGCGGAATGCTTTATTGTCAAATTGCTGTCCATTGTCGGATATTAGTGAGTCCGGCACCCCAAATCTTGTGATTATATTCTTCCATATGAACTTCTTCACGTCTGTATCATGGATATTGGCCAAAGCTTTGGCTTCCGCCCAATTGGTGAAGTAATCAACGGCCACAATTACAAATCGTTGATTCTTGGTTGCCCGGGAGAATGGCCCAAGAATGTCCAGCCCCCATTGCGCAAATAGCCATGGACTGCTGACCGGGTTCAGCTGACCGGCCGGTTGATGAATTAACGAGGCGTGTTTTTGGCATCGTTCACATCTACGTGCGTACTCGATAGCGTCCTTATGCATCTGTGGCCACCAAAACCCTTGGGTCATCGCCCGATGCGCTAACGAGCGTCCATCTACATGACTCCCACACACCTCGTCATGCAGCTCGGCCAAAAGCTCCGCTACTTTCTCTGGGTGCAAGCACAGGAGGTACGGCCCTCCGAAAGATCTTCGGTACAACTTGCCATCTATCGATAACCAATATTGAGTTGTTGTCCGACGAATCGTACTGGCCTCATTTTCGTCATCCAGGATTCTATCCTTAGTCAAGAAGGCAATGATTGGGTCCATCCAACATGGCCTAGACGCTGAAACTACGACGACTATATTCCCCCCGACACCAACGCTGTCTGACACACGAATGCTCAGTTCCGCTATAAGCTCCACTCTGATTATTCGAGGAACATCTTCGGTCATCGATGATGCTAATGTGGCTAAGGAATCAGCATGTCTATTCTGCACCCAGCCCACTTGGGATACCTTTGCTGTAATAAACTTGCTTATAATTTGCTTTGCCTTTTGCAAGTATGCTTTCATTCGAGGATCCCTTGCTTCAAAACTGCCTTGTACTTGGTTAAAAACCAACCAAGAGTCTGAATATACTTCCACGTCCAAAGCTCCCATTTCCAGAACTGCTCTTAATCCGGTGAGCAAGGCCTCATACTCGGCTTCATTGTTAGAGGCCCTAAATCCCAATCTAAAAGAATGCTCTAACCGAATTCCTTCAGGAGTGACAATAATGATCCTGGCACTGGCTCCTGGGACACTCGATGCTTCGTCCACAAATACTTTCCACGGGCGAGTCTCCACATGGCAAACTATCTCCCCACTGTTTTTCAACGAGAACTTGACAACAAAATCTGCAAGGACTTGGCCCTTCACCGAACTTTGTGGTCTGTACTGTATGTCAAAAGAACCAAGCCAAGTCCCCCATTTTACTATTCGGCTTGTGACATCTAATCTCTTCAGTAGTGACTGTAAGGGATACACGATCAAGACGTAAACCGTAAGAGCCTGAAAGTAGTGTGGCAGTTTTCTCGTAGCATGTATTAGGGCCAACACTAGCTTCTCAAGAGGTAGGTACCTCGTCTCGACATCAACTAGAGCCTTGTTGATGTAATACACTGGTTGTTGGATTCCTTGGTCCCTCAGTAGCATGACGCTTACGGCGTGCTCGGATACTGCCAGGTACATGAATAAATCCTCACCAGGTTCCGGTGCCATTAGCATGGGTGCCTGCACCAAATAATCCTTCAAATCCTGAAAAGCTTTGTCACATTCTTCATTCCACTAAAATCTAGTCCACTTCTTCAAAAGTTTGTAGAATGGTCGACAGCAATTTGCGAATTTGGAGATGAACCGATTAAGGGTAGCTAGCATTTTGGTCAACATTTGCACTTCTTTCAGATTGCTCGGGAGCTTCAGTCTTTTCACAGCCTCAATTTGGTCAGGGTTGACCTCTATCCCTCGGTTAGTGATCAGATCCCCAAGGAATTTTCCATCCCCCACACCAAATGCACACTTCTCAGCATTAAGACGTAACTTGTGTTGCCGTAGAACCTCGAACACCCCCTGAAGATCCTCTAGATGTCGTGCCACCCGCTTACTTTTCACCACCATATCGTCTATGTACACTTCAACCGTACGCCCTATCTTGTCTCGGAACATCCTCGTCATCATTCGCTGGTACGTGGCCCCGATGATCTTTAATCCAAAAGGCATCACCGTGTAATGATAATTGGCCTCCGAGGAGATGAATGCCGTCTTTTCTTGGTCCTCAGGTGCTAGGGCGATTTGGTGATACCCCCAAAAAGCATCTAGAAAATTCATCCTCGGATGCCCGTACGTGGCATCCACTATCAACGTTTGGGAGTATCTTTACTCTCATCATTTCCTTGGCACAGCCACCCCCCTGTCTCCTCGGGAATCCTGTAATTGCTATAACGGGACCCCCTGTGGCAGGTCCTTCTACTTGGCATGTTCCCTCTGATTGACTATTTCCTTCCTCCAATTAACTAAGGCGACTAAACATTGTCTGACCGTCTGCTGGTTCCCCTTTACCACAGCAACACCATGCTTGGTAGGAAACTTTACTTTTACATGCAGTGTGGATGGGATGGCCCCTATTACGTGAATCCATGGTCTTCCTAGTATTGCAGTGTACGGGGAGAAAGCAGCCACCACTATAAACGTTATTATCACCTCCTTACCTTCCATATTTACAGGCAGAGAGATTTGTCCTTCAGGGATTACGACTTTGCCATCAAACCCGACCAAGGGTGTATTGTACTTAGAGAGGTCCCTGTTCCTCAATCCGAGCCCCCGGAGCAGGTCCGGATACATCACATCGGCCCCGCTTCCCTGGTCTACCATCACCCTTTTTACCAAAAAGCCGCTTATCCGGGCAGTAACAACTAACGCATCGTCGTGAGGTTGGACCGTTCCCTCTAAATCGTTATCATCGAAAGCAATAGGTTCTCAGGCAAGCTTCATCTTCTTCCCCGACGGTTGTACGCTTGGGTTGTCTTCCACCGGGACTACAGTTAATACCCCTTTCTTCCTTGCCACAGTGAGACTCCTTGGAGGAGCGTGGATGACCTCAATTATCCTGAGAGGGAGTGGAAGGGGGTTGCCCTGATGTGGAGCACCTTGCCCTTCTCCTTGGTCCCCCGCGTCTATCACGAACTCCTTTAAATACCCAGCCTTGGCCAACTGCCCGAGATGATCTTTGAACACTTGGCACTGCTCGATGGTATGGCCCTTATCTTTTTGGTAAGTGCAATACAAGTTCTGATTCCTCCTAAAGGGGTCACCACCCATCCTGTTCGGCCATCTGAAGTATGGCTCATGCTTAATCTTGTCTACAATCCTATGCACCAGCTCTTTAAACGTCACGTTTACCTCTCTCACTGGCGCTTCTAGTTCTTGAATCTTTAAGTTCCCCCGGGCCCTTGGTTGAAAACCACTCTGCGAGGACGATTTATCATTGGCGCTTTACCTTTGCTTTGTAGCCGGTCATCCTCCAACCGTTTATATTCTTCAATACGCCTCATTAGCTACCTCATGTCTTTGAGAGGCTTCTTAGTCAATGATTCCCTCAGCCTAAAATCCTCGGGCAATCCCATTCTAAAAGTACTCGCAACAATTTTTTCGTTCCCTCCACTGATCTCATTGTAAAGTTCCCAGTACTGGCTGGCGTAACTGCGAAGGGTTTCCCTTACCATCATTTTCATGAACAGTAATGCAACTACCGGTTGTGGTACACGGCTATAAGTGACAAACTAGACTCTGAATTCCTGTATCAGCCCAACGAAATTATGGATGGAACCTTTCTGTAACCCATTAAACCATCTCAAAGCGGTGGGGCCTAGGCTCGAGGGAAATACCTTACACATCAGTGCGTCATTACGGGTATGCAAAGACATCATTTGGATATAGTGGCTGACGTGCTCCACCAGGTCCATCTTCCCATTGTAAGAGTTGAATGGTAGGCACGTAAATCTGTCCAGCATCAGGGCACGCTCGATGTCAGTTGAAAACGGTGACCAAGTAGCTCTGCGTAATGCACGGCTCATTACATCCATAGCCGCATTGTGGGGTCGTCTTTCCTCCGGAGAGTCTAAACCTCGATCTGCATACTCCTGCGAACATGAACGGTCTTGTCGTCAGCAATATTCCCTTGAACGCGAACGGTCTCGGTGTAGACGGGACTCCCGCAAACACGAACATTCTCGGCGATGGCAAGATCCAAACTAATTAGACCCCGTCCCCTGTCGTTCTTCCCCGACACCAGGTCTTCTCTCTTGGTTGTCTTGATCCATTCTGTGGTGCCTATCTTCTACTTCCAACTCCAAATCTCTCACCAGCCTGCGCAGCCGTTCAAGCTCTTCATCCCTCTTGTCAAATTGCCTGTGCCTTAAAGCATTGGATACCGTTCGTTGTGTCTGATATGACCCCTCTCCGAGCCTGGACCGTTCTTCCTCTCGCTTATGATGCCTATCTTCACACCTCTTCTGCCTCCGTTCTTGCCAAGAGGATCCCCGAGAAGATCCCACTGAGCCACTTTCAGCATCACTCCCAGAACGTCTTCTAGACATACTCTTGTGCACGAGTTTTAGTTGAACCACTGCATTGTAGGAGATTCCCACAAACTGCGCCAATTGTGCGCACCAAAAATGAGGCTAATGGGCTAGGCCTCACTCGAACTCAGAACTTATTTGTATGATGGGTTTGGATTTCCTACACTTGGTCATTCTCAGCACGGAGACTCAGTAAAGCCATACCTCTCTCTCTTCCCTCTACTAGGTCACTCTCTTTATTATCTGTTTCATGAGAAAACTCTTAATAACCTATTCTTCCTCTCACTTCTCATATTTATAGCCCCAAATTAGTGGAGAGATTATGATTACTTCCATGCTTAGTGTAATAGAAGGTCCAATACCATTAATTGTAAGTGGGTGGTTAGGTGGGAACAGAACGTGGTTAGAGTGGCCTTGGAACTTGGTTCCCACTCTTGCAAATATGCTCGGCAGTAACGTTCTCTAAGGCACTGCCGGGTATGCAAGTGACGGTGTGTTTAAGCGTTGTTCTTTCCTTTCTGCTCGGAAGGGCTTCCCTTTCTCCGGGCAGGGTAAAATGGCAAACCTCGCGCTCGCAGCTCACGTGTGCTCAGGCTGGGCTTTTGGGAAAGCGGGGGCCAGGCCCATGAGCTGCACCTTCATATTAGAGTCCTAGGCCCAAATGGGTTCGGGGGCATAGCGCCATGCAGTTATATATCTTTACTTTGTTCAATGCTACCACGAGTTAGAAATGAATGAAAAATTGTATGTATTTACATATTGGAAAAAGACTGATTGCTTGCTTGACATCAAATTTCAAAGGAAATTATACATCAGCCACATCTATATAGGCATATTTTCACCAAGCTTGAGCGTAATCATTATAGGTGTCTCTGAAGCATTTACTCTATGTGATATCAAGATACTTTGGTGTCAAATACAAGAATCAAAATATCAAGATACTTTGATGGTATCCATTACCTGTAGTTTTAATTCTTTTAACATTTTACTACATCTTTAGATTGCATAGAAATCTCAACGATGTTGCCACCATCCATAAAATAATAATAAAAAATCTAACTTCATAGGAACTATATATTGCTATTATTCTAAAATCTTAAGCACAATCTATATAAGTAAGAAATCGTCTAAAAAATCAAACTAAATTAAACAATTTTGTGTGTGTGTGTGAGAGAGAGAGAGAGAGAGAGAACCTCTAATATTAATGATTGGTCAATCATATTGATCATCAATCAATTAATTATAACTCGTTTCATTACCATATTTAACCCAAAAAAAAAAGAGGAGTTACTAAAAACATATTTCATAATTTAGATCAAAATTCAAATCTACTAAGATGCAATTCATGCCTGTTAGGAAATCATTTCTTCTACATACCAATAGTTAAAATATTAAAAAAAATAAAAAATAAAAAATAAAAGGATGAAGAAGAAGAAGGAAAAAGCATAATTCAAATACTTTCACAAACTTTTACAACAAATCTTACAAACCTCAAATTCATGAACGTATTATAACATAAAAATTGATAAGTGAAAACTTTAGAGTGAGGATATTCTAACATAAAAAAGACTCTCTGCTAATGCGGAACCTTGAGACCCAATGAAAGCCCAATTATTCACTACACGTGTCCCAAGTCTTTCTTTTTTAAGATTCCAAGCATGTTAAAATGGTCCAACAACGAGCCTTGCAATATCCAGCTCTTATTGGGCCGTTTGGGCTATGCCTGTGGTTGCAACCATCAAAAGTTGTTGGGCTTCAACTAAATAAAGCCCACACAAAAAGGTGTTTAATGGGGCCATGGGCCATTGCGATCAGGTCCTTCAATGAATCGAAAATTCGAGTTTAATGGGGCCATAAGTCATTACGAGTCCAGCTTCTTCTCCAACAAGCTTGGCATTATCATCGTTTTGCCCAGTCGAGTTGTGAGAGAGAGAGAGAGAGAGAGAGAGAGAGACAGAGTTAACGGAGAGAGATTAATTGAGTTGCAACTTAGTTGGATTTATAATTTAGGTAATAGTGATTCATTAGACAAGTTGGGTCACATTACAATAATTGTACCTGGACATAAGCATAGTTGATATGATCCTCTTAATTTTGAATGCATCTAGATCGACAATATTGAGCATTGTGCTCAATTACCCAATGAACCTAACACACACAAGAGACGGAATTTTTTTTTTCTTCTAATAGAGGCACATCATAAACTCTACTAAAAAATCATAAAAGCTTTTAAGAAAACACAAAACCAAATTGATTTCAAGAAATCTCATTTAATAGTCAGCTCAATATATTATAAGATTTATGACGACAATAAAATTTAGTGGTTTTTTTAATAAATACTTTAAATATTATTATTTAACTTTTTATATACTTTGTTTTTGGTTTAAAAATTGTTCTTCAAAAGCAAAATGGTTAATCTAGTTTTCATATTAGGTTTTATTAATATCATTTTTTAACAAGTTGTAAGAAAAATTAATTGTCAATGACTATTTAGTACACTCATAGTAAATTTTTATTTTTTTCTTAAATAATCTAAGGTTTTAATTGGGTTAGATTTCTACTGGCTCAATATTTTGGTAGCATTTTCGGAAGTGGAAAAAAGAAATGCAAAAGCCAAATTTTTTTTAAAAACAAAAATTGTGTCCATTTGGGAACAATTTATCTAGTAGTAGATCAGTCCTTCTATGAAGGGCGCTATATTTATGGTTCCTAGACCAAATCTAGGTGGCGACTCAATTTTCTTCTCTGCCCCGGTCCACTTGGCCGATGCGTACCCCACTTTGTTGCGCCCACAGTGGCGACTCCATTGGGGATAGAGAATTTGATTCCAATGTCTTATTTCTTAATCTTAATAAATGCTTATTCAATATTTGTTTGCACACACTTCACTTAGTTCTTTTTGTCCCTTTCACCACGATTGGTAATAAGTGGGAAGGTGGAGGCTCCATTCAGTCTAAAATTTTCCGGAATTCATCACACCAACTCACAATCTGTGTCATTGCCTATAATGGGCTTTGAGTACATTAACAGTTTGCCACCAATCCACTACGATCCATTTAGGCCCAAGGTTGGAATCATGGTCCACCTAGTTGTGAGTGACCTACTAATCTATCCCTTTAGCTCTAAGGAGCCTACCCACACTTAGAGAGATCCTAGATCCTATCAATAAGAGGGTACCCTTTATATCTCTTGTTTATTTAACCATATATCTTATGTTCACCTAATTATAAAGGACAAATAAAAGATGTAAAATATTTTGAGAATGACCCAAAAGTTATGGCATACCCTAAGATGTTGGGATAAAAGAAAAGAAATTCTCATATATAAAAGGCTTATCCCAAAGTCCAAAGGCATATCTTAACTTGAAAGGTTCATAGGACCATAGCCTAGTTGCTATCACAAACCCAAATCAAAAGACCTTTTGAAAAGGAGAACCTTGGGCCTAAGATAACAAATAAGCTATATAGACTTGTGTGCTGAACCCCAAAAATCTCAAAAATATTAACTTTTCTCCAAAGGGCCACGAAAACATCTAGATTGACGTGGCGCAACCCGTTTAGGCATCAGAGCACTCAAAGTGCTTTTTTAAGTCAAATTGACCAAAAAACCCTAGTCAACTCTAGGTTGACTAAAGGTCCCAAACCTGAGTTACTTGGAGATTTTTCTCAACTTTGACCAAGTTTGACCCAAGGTTAACTTTTAAGGGCCCAGAAATCATAATTTTGATCCGACCGTTGGAACGGGTTGAAACCAGCTTCATCACAAAGATTATTGAATTCCCTTTCCAACAACTATTCATGGGTCAAAATTAGAGTCAAAACGGTTGAGATATTTTGAAAACCATGCAAAAATCAAGTTTGAAAAGCTTTTGTGTTTGAAGTATTAGTCTAAACTTTCTTTTTCTTTTCTTTATCTTTTTATGCTTTAATCTTTTTGTTTACTTTAGTTTTTCGTTATTATATGTTTTAATATGCTTATGTAATTTAGGTTTATGTAATTTTATATTTTAAAAGAATGTAAGGATTTTAGATTTAGTGTTTTGAAACATTGCTCTGTTTGCTGTGTTACTAGGGTTTCTAGGAAGATTCCATGTGCGCATAATCCTGCCTACACACGCAGGGTTGATTATGCACACGCAGGCTTGTTCATGTGTGCGCATAATCCTGCCCAGAAACCCTAACCCTAGTTTATTTGATGAAATTGGGCATTTCATCTGCGAAGACTATAACATATCAACTAAGATGATTTATCTTGATCATGGAAGTGGAGACTTCTAGTTGATATGTTGATATGTTTTAAGAGTTAAGACATATTGAACTGGACCACTATGGGATTTATTATTCTCCTAACGACTGTCAATTGAATAATAAATCTCACGACTTGTATTTACGTGAACTCTTAATCTTGAGAGAATAATGGACTTGATCATGAAGTGTAGGTTACTTTGATATATCAAGAATGAGATCTAAAGTAACAGTCAAAACCTCAGTATGTTGGGCAGCCACATTTAGTGTTGATGGAACATATATTCTCAAGATGGAATTCATAGTCTCTTAATGGAGATATAAAATATTCCCTTGAGATAAGTTTAATGAGTTTAGTTATTCAGAGAGTTAGGCCTAACCACTTTGATAAGAAATTACTAAAGTATATATTTATGAAATTGGATTTCATAAATATATGGTGAATAACTTAAAAAGATTAAACCAGGTACTCAAGGATTAAGATGTAGTAATCTTCAAAGTGACAGTCTATATTTATGACTTTGAATTACTACGAATATTTTATGAAGGAGTTGCATGTATAATAAAGTCTTGGGATATAATTTATAGATAAAGCCTAGAGTGCAACTATATTTATATAGTGGTATTAAATATAGTTAATGGTAACTTTGGATTTGTCAAGAGTTGACAGAAATGCCCAAGGCCCATTGGAGCTAGTGCCTTATTGGTCCCTTTTGGTCCCACTCCAAGCCACACACTTAAGCCCAATTGGAAAGGTCCAAAAAGGCCAGCCCAATTAGATAATTGGTTAGATACAAAGGGAAAAATGTACAAAATTTAAGGTATGAAAAACATCATTGTGAAATGGTGTGTAAGTGAGTGTAAGTCACTCTCTAATCCCTTTGTGACCGATTGAGAGTCCACACTTCTTGGGCATTAGTAGAATTGGAGTGAAGATTAAAAGTATTCCCAAGTGCTTCGATCTGTGTTTTGAAATTCACCGCATCAAAATACACTTTCTTGTTCTATATTCTGAAACTTACTTAATGCATGTTATCAATTCTGAATGAAGGAGATCCGTTAATTTTTCCACTGCGTTTATGCATATATCCTACAAACAATTCTCCCACTACGATGGGGCACCTGTGTACTAGACATATCATGAGTAGTATTTTTTGGTGTATCTAATACAACTACATCATCCCTAGTTTCATCCATTGGTTGTTTATTTATAGGTTCATTCATTTCAGCCAACACAATTCTACTTCTAGGAGTATAATTATTCATATAGTCATTTTCCAAGAACTTGGCATTTGTGCTAACAAACACTTTATTATCTTTATGACTATAGAATAAACCTCCAACAAATCCTTTTGGATACCTTACAAAGAAAACCACTTCTGTTTTAGACTGTAACTTGTCAGACTTTCCTTTCAACACATGTGCTGGACAACCCCAAATATGAAGATGTCTCATACTAGGCTTATGCCTATTCCACAACTCAACAGGTGTTTTAGGAATAGACTTCGAAGGTACTAAATTCATAAGATACATTGTACTATTTAAGGCATATCCCCAAAAAGAAATTGGAAGAGTTGAATAACTCATCATGAACTTAACCATTTCTAAAAGAGTCCTATTCCTTCTTTCTGCTACACCATTTTGTTATGGAGTTCCAAGTGCAGTCATTTGGGATACAATCCCATTTTCAGTTAAGTAATCCTTAAAATTCCCAAGAAGGTATTCACCACCACGATTAGATCGAATGACCTTTATGTGTTTACCTAATTGATTCTCAACTTTAGCCCTAAACTTTTTGAACTTGTCAAAGGTTTCAGACTTCCGTTTCATTAGGTACACATAACCAAATCTAGAGTAATCATTGGTAAAAGTGACAAAATGCTCATAACCTCCTCTTGCTTGGATTGACAAAAGACCACACACATCTGAATGTACTAGTTCTAGCAAATCTTGGGCACTTCTACCTTTTACATTAAAAGGTCGTTTGGTCATTTTGCCTTCCAAACAAGATTCACAAACTGGAAATTCATCAAAGTCCATCTTTGATCAGTCTTTGAATTCTGTTTGGATTAATATGACCTAAACGCAAGTGCCAAATATATGCATCATTAGTAGAAGGAAACTTTCACTTTAATGATTTCACATGAGATTTATGATCTAATTCAGAATTATATAATTCATACTTATCAGGAGTTAAAATATAAAGACCATCCACAATATTGCCAGAACAGATAAACACTTTATCTTTCTTTATTACAACATTGTCTTTAAGGATAACACAATATCCATGTTTACCCAAATAAGTTGCAGAAATTAAATTCCTACGAACATTAGGTATATACAGACAGTCTTCCAATATTAAAACTCTAGATTCAAAGCATAAATTAAACACTTCAATAGCTATAACTGGAATCCTGCTCTTATCAGCCAAGGTAAGAAACATTTCTCCTTCATTCAACTTTCTGGTCTCCTAAAACCCCTGCAAGGATTTGTAGATATGATTAGTACAACCTGAATCCACCCACTAGGAATCTGTGGGATTCTGTACCAAACATATTTTAAGAAGGAATGCACTTTTCATACCCTTATTCTTGGCAGCCATAAATATAGGACAATTTCTTTTCCAATGTCCTTTCTTACCACAATGGAAACACTTTCCTTTGGTTTTCTTTCCTTTGTTGGCAACTCCTAAGGCAATTTTTTTACCATCTTACTTAGTGAAGTTCTTATTCTTCTTCTTCTTACCCTTGCCTTTCGATTTAGGTTGAGAAGTAGAACCTTCACCAACATTGGCTTCAACACTAGAAGTACCAAGAATGCCTTCTGCCGCTACTAACTCATTCATTAATTCAGACAAGGTATAAATCTTTTTGTTCATATTGTAATTAAGTCTGAATTCCTTGAATGATTCCGATAGTGATTGGAGTATCATATCCACTTGGGATTCTCCATCAATATCGGCACCTAAAACCTCCAATGTATTCAGATTATAGATCATTGTAAAACAATGCTCCCTAACTGAACCGCCTTCAGTCATTTTGGTATTATAGATTTGCCTCAAGGTTTCTTGCCTTGCAGAACAGCCTTGCTCACCAAACATCTCCTTCAGACTTAGCATAACGTCCGAAGCTAGTTCTACATCGTACATTTGATGTTGTAGAACATTTTAGATAGATGCTAGGATGTAGCACTTGGCTATCTCATTAGATTTCTGCCAACGATCATATTGTTGTTTTTCCTCAGGAGGAGCATCTAATGAAGGAAAGCTAGGACATGGTTGAGTAAGCACATATTTATGCTCTTCAACTGTAAGAACAATGTCCAAATTTCTTTTCCTGTCAACATAGTTGGATCCAGTCAGTTTGTTTTGATTAAGAATAGTAATAAGTGGGCTAAATGATGCCATGTTCAAGTCTGAAAGTAATAAACATGAATATAATAAGTAACTGGACATTATCAATTTAGCATATAAAATATAATATGGAACCTTAATAAAACCTTAATATAATATATGCAACGACAACCCAATCCCATATTCAATATCCCTCAGCATAGAGTGAACATTAAATACTATGATTGATTGAGAACTATTCTCATTATTAGTGCTATCATGATAACTCTTATCATACACTAATAATATGCCGTTATACATTTGGCCTCTAAATAATAATAGTAAGAACTCAGCATAGAGGATACTATAATATTTAGTCTAGTGTATACCATTGTTTAGAATCATGTGTAGCCACATTTTATCCCCTTAATAGGCTTATTTTGTAGTACCATGATACAAAACACCCTCCGCATGGAATGCAAAGCTCGAAGCTAAGACAAGGCGTTTGATCAAACTATTATAAACCAAGAAATTCAATCTTGTAGGACCATGAAATAAATACTCTCCGTATGGAATGCTAAGCTCGAAGCAAAGACAAAGTATATATTTCACACTACTATGAACCAACAATAGAGGCTGTGAGATGCAACCCTTGTATCTCTCTCCCACTAGATATTTTAAATTAAAAGTTTTTATGATCAAGAACCATATTAATGCTAGAAACCTTTGAAAACATAATCCTAATCTCATTAGGAATAAATTTCATTAAATGAATACTTAAATCCTAGCATTAATATATATATAAATATATATAACGTAATATAAACCCATATTACATTATATGTAATATAATATATGGATTATTACATTATATATAATATATGGGTTCAATATGAAATAAAGAACTTGAATCCTTAATGCATGGGAATTCTTGATGCATATAAAAGCATGACACGGCACTTGATGCAAAGAAACATAATCATGGCCTACTACGATTAACGTGAATCAATATATATCTCATATACTAAACGTAGCATGGCAGTTATGTTAATTGACATTCAATAACTACCCTTAAGAGTAGTTATTGTCAACGGACAATAACTACTTTCTTTGAATGGCTGTGTCTTTATGGCCGATCATGTTTAAAAACAACTTCAATAAACCCGTTCACAAGAAGTGTAGATGGTGTCCTTGATGAAAACAAACACCAAAACTATACGGCACAAAACAAAAATTACAGCCGTGTCCTCTTGGAACAATAACTTTATGCAGAAACTTGAAAACACAAAGATAACAGTTTTCTTAAATTCTAAAACTCAATCACATGTTATACAAGCATGATATGAAAACCTGGCTCTGATACCGATTGTTGGATAATCTGGTTTTGTATCTCATACAAAACACACAGCAGAAGCAACAAACATGGATCTATTTCATTCATGATTAATAACATGCACTATGTAAATTTCAGAATTTAAGAACAAGATAGCGTACCTTGGTGCAGTGAAATTCAAAACAAAAGATCATAAGTACTTAGGAACACTTTTAATCTTCACTCCAATTCCACTTTACGCCCAAGAAGTGTGGTCTCTCAATCAGTTTCCAAGGGAGAATAATCGAGCGAGTTCACTCACACATACACACCATTTCACAATGATGTCTCTCTTTTTTCTTTTCACTAAATGAAAAAATTCTGTATGCTTCTCCCTTTATAACTAACTAATTATCTAATTGAGCTGGCCTATTGAGCCTTTCCAATTGGGCTTTAGTATGTGGCTTGGAATGGGACCAAAATGGACCAATAAGACATTAGCTCCAATGGGCCTTGGGCTTTTCTGTCAACTCTTGATAAGTCAAAAGTTACCATTAATTATATTTAATACTACTATATAAATATAATTGCACTCTAGGCCTTATTAATAAATTATATCCCAAGATTTTATTATACATGCAACCCCTTCATAAAATATTCGTAGTAATACAAAGTTATGAATGTAGACTACCACTTTGTAAATTACTACATCTTAATCCTTGAGTACCCGATTTAATCCTTTTAGTTATTCATCATATATTTATGAAATCCAATTTCATAAATATATACTTTAGTAACTATTTACTAAAGTAGTTAGGCCTAACATTTTGAATAACAAATCCATTAAACTTATCTCAAGGGAATATTTTGTATTTCCGTTAAGAGACTATGAATTCCATCTTAAGAATATATGTTCCATCAACACTAAATGTGGCTGCCCAACATACTGAGGTTTTGACCGTTACTTTAGATCTCACTCTTGATATATCAAAGCAACCTACACTTCATGATCAAGTCTATTATTCTCTCAGGATTAAGAGTTCATGTAAATATATAAGTCGTGAGATTTATTATTCAATTAACAGTCGTTAGGAGAATAATAAATCTCACAGCGGTCCATTTCAATATGTTTTAACTCTTAAAACATATTAACATATCAACTAGAAATCACCACTTCCATGTTCAAGATGAATCATCTTAGTTAATATGTTATAGTCTTCGCAGATGAAACGCCCAATTTCATTACCGACTACGAACAAAATTTTGAATTTACAAAGAACTTGTGATTTATATCTTCTGTGACTTTTCACATAAATCGCATACTATGCATCTCATGGACTCTGTGATAATGTCCTAATATTCATGTTACCATTATTTTAATAAATAATAATAAAACAACTTTATTAATTACAATATCAAGTTATACATCATGTCATACATAATATCATACATAGCATCATACAATAGGATATAAGGGCATTAATCCTAACAGTGTGGTAGAAAGGAAGAAAAGGGCTATTCAGGAGATGGCCAGAGCCATGTTGCATAACAAAGATGTGGTTAGAAACTTTTGGAGAGAAGCCGTTAACACTGCATGTCATACGGTTAATAGGGTATACTTCAGACCCGATACCAAAAAGACTCCTTATGAGTTATGGAAAGGAAGGAACCCGAATGTGAAGTATTTCAAAATCTTTGGAAGTACTTGTTTCATCCTCAAGGATAAAGAAAATATGGGAAAGTTTGACTCCCGAAGTGATGAAGGTATATTTCTGGGTTACTCCTCCACAAATAAGGCTTATCGGGTATACAACAAAAGAACTATGAAGGTAATGGAGACAGTGAATGTTGTTATTGATGAGTCTTCAAATTCCAGTTCTGAAAAAGACATTGAGGAACTCCCTAAAGAAATTCTTCCTCCAAAGCCTAAGGAAGTTCAAGATATTGCTGAATAAGAACCTGTATTACCAAGTACTCCCGGTACTCCCAGTGTTGTGGAAGACTCTACAGATATATCCATTTCACCAGATTCTGAATCTCATGAAGAGAAAGGACCTTCCTCTAGGATTAAATTAAATCATCCACCAGAAATTATTATGGAAAACATGAATGAACTTACATTAAGGAAACGTATAGTTGATAAATGTGTTATTAACTTTGTGTCTTATTCTTGTTATTTGTCACAGGTTGAACCCACGAAAGTTGAGGAAGCTCTTCAGGATGAAAGTTGGGTTAAAGCAATGCATGATGAACTACTTTAGTTTCAGAGGAATGATGTCTGGATCTTAGTACCTAGACTGGAGGGTAAGCACATCATTGGCACATAGTGGATATTCTGCAACAAGACTGATGAGGATGGCAATGTGATTCGCAACAAGGCTCGGCTTGTAGCTCAAGGATACTCACAAATGGAAGGAGTAGACTATGACGAAAAATTTGCCCCAGTTGCCCGTATGGAGTCCATCAGAATTCTCTTCACTCTAGCATGTCATTTGAAGTTTAAACTGTATCAGATGGATGTAAAGACCGCCTTTTTGAATGGGCTACTCAAAGAAGATGTCTATGTGACTTAACCAAAAGGATTCATTGATCCACACTTTCCAAATCATGTGTTGTATCTTAAGAAGGCACTTTATGGCTTCAAGCAAGCCCTTAGAGCTTGGTATGATCGGCTCACACAATATTTGGTGTCACATGGGTTCATAAGAGGAAAAACTAACCAGACTCTCTTCATCAAAAAGGAAAATGACGAGTTGATAGTTGCTCAAGTCTACGTTGATGATATCATCTTTGGGTCGACTAAGGATGAACTTGCTCATGGCTTCTCAAGACTAATGCAAGCTGAGTTCAAGATAAGCATGATTGGAGAACTGACTCACTTCCTTGGATTACAGATTCGTCAACAAGATTCAAGTATATTCCTACCTCAATCTAAATATGCTAAGAATCTTGTTAAAAAGTTTGGCTTGGAATTTGCTAGTTCTGTTAGAACCACTATGAGCCCAAATGTTAAACTCACTATAGACTTATTAGGCAAGAGTGTTGATCCATCTCTATATAGAAACATGATAGGTAGTCTTCTTTACCTTACTGCTAGTAGACCTGACATTAGTTACAGTGTTGGAGTGCGTGCTAGATATCAGGCTAACCCCAAAAAATCTCATATGACTGCTTTAAAAAGAATTATAAAGTATGTCAAAACCACTACTAAGTTTAGTGTGTGGTACAGTAAGGACACAAATGATGCCTTAGCTGGTTATTCTAATTGGCGGGAAATGCTAATGATAGAAAGAGTACATTGGAGGGTTGTTTTTATGTGGGTAACAATCTTGTCTCTTGGATGAGTAATAAGCAAAACTCCATCTCATTATCCACTACAGAAGCTGAGTACATTGTTGTTGGTAGCTGTTGCACCCAACTCCTCTAAATGCAAAAACTCCTTCATGATTATGGTATTTGTCAAGAGCATCTCACTATCTACTGTGACAATACCAGTGCCATCAATATCTCTAAGAATCCGGTTCAACAGTCTCGAACCAAACACATAGAGATTCGACATCACTTCATTAGGGAGCTTGTCGAAGATGGTATTCTCACTCTTGAGTTTATTCACACCAATGATCAAAAGGCTGACCTATTCACCAAACCTCTTGACAGAAAACGTTTTGAATTCCTTTGTCAAAACATTGGTGTTATCTCCATGGATTGATCTCTTTCTCTCATCTTTCTTCCTCATGCATTTGCATCTAGTTTTTTATGCTTTGCTTTGTTTAACATGTTTTTGTTTGTTCGTTTTCAGTTTTTGCTTATTTTTGTTTTTCATATAAAAATAAAAATAAAAAATTGAAAAATCAGAAAAATACAAAAACAGTAAAGTGCAGTGTCAATGACATTTGTGTGCTTCGGCATAACAAAATTGGAATGTCAAATATCATTAGGCATTTCTTTTCTCTTTCTTATGTGCCCATGCATGATATGCTTAAAAAGAAAAATATGCAAAGAAAATAAAAAGCAAAAAGATCAAAAATGCTTTTAAATATGATTGCAAGCATATATTATAGGAGATGTGGAAGTTATAGGATGTACCTTGAAGGTGACAGTCCTCATCAAACAGTTATGATTGTGTATAAGTTAAAGTGATTTTCTCATATCTCAAATCGTCATAACATGTAGATGCTTATGCAATCTTGTGATGTTTTTCACACATAACATGCAATATTCTTTGCTACTCTTAATACATGTGCAGGAAAAATGTGATTTGGTCATCACAAGGTTTTACACGTGTTAATGTATGCTCACTAAACTGTCTTAACTTGTTTTTGAAATATAAAATTGGTTAGACTTGTTTAGTGTGTGTGTGTGTGTTTTTGGAATCATTGAGCCTAAAATTGTTGTTGAGAGATGTTTGTGAGAGCCTAATATGGTGATTGGATCTTTGGTTAAGTAGCATGCTTGATTGTATTCATATATGTGTTTTCCCTTCTTGAAAAACTATTTTTAAGCAATCTCGACACCTCCTCGACACCTCTCAACACCTCTCAACACTTAGCCTATCTATCGAGATCTTAAGCTGTTTCTTATCGCAATCTTGATAGCTATCTCGATAGCTGGTGGATCAATCGAGAAAGTTTCTGGACTCTCGATAACTTCTCGACACCTAGTGGATCGATCGAGATTCCTTAATCGTCTCTGATGAATTCTTCCTCGATACCTCTCGACAGACTCATCTGTCAATGTTATGTTTTCTCGATACCTGTCTCGATACCTATCTCGACACCTTTTGACACCTCTCGACACCTCTATCTGTTGAGAATTAGTGAGGATCTATATATACGATTTGTGCGATCCGGACTTCATTTTCTCAATCTCTCTCGATTTGTCCGTGGCTGTTCCTCTCCCAAACACCTTTCTCTCTCCCTAAACCTCTTCCTCAAGCATTCTTCGAGCTTAATCAAGTTTTCTCTCCACTTGGTAAGTCTCTAATCCCTCATTTTCATGCATTTCATTCTTTGAAACCTAAGTTTTTGGGATTTTTGCAAAATTTGGGGTTTTTCAAAATCAATGAGGTTTTTGTAAAATTTTTGGGATGGGTTTTGAAGATTTAATCTTAAAAACTTTATACATTGCATTACATGTGCATTATAATTGTATTTTCATACATTTAGTTGTGTGTTATACATGTTGACTTGGCTGTATGCTGGTAGGATTGGATTGGACTGAGCCCATGATGCTTTTTACTTTGCACGTCACATACCCATACATTTTTATGCATACGTACTCTCATTTCAATATACTTGATATATTTGAAATGTTTTGGGACTTTTCTGATTGTCTCCTTCTTTCCCTCTCTCTCTTTTGTTTACGTTAGTCATGTCCATGGCACCTAAATGTAAGCCTGCTTCATCCTGGAACCCTCTTCGTTCCGAGGCATCATCTTCTTCTGATCCTACCCTTTCTCACATTTGGTTCCGTGATAAGGATGCCCGAAAGGACTACTTGGAGAACTTTTCTTGACGAGGTGTTCATTCGAAATGCTGAGTCATTTTGGTAGACTTCGCCGACACTGACTTTCCCGATGTCATTCACAGTCGGGGATGGGAGTCACTGTGTGACGTCCCGGTCACTTGTCCTCTCATGCTTATTCAGGAGTTTTACTTTAACATGCACGGGATTGATTCTTCAGTACCTCTCTTTCATACTCACGTTCGAGGTACGTGCATTACTGTCACACCGCAGCTTGTTGCGGATGTGCTCCAAGTCCCGAGGGTAGAGCATCCTGACTACCCCAGTTGTTGATGGAATTAAATGTGAACGCAGCAGAAAAAATAACGGATCTACTTCAATCGCAATCAATAACATGCACTATGTAAATTTCATAATTCAAGTATAAGTGAGCATACCTTGAAGCGGTGAATTTCAAAACAAAGATCGAAGCACTTGGGAATACTTTTAATCTTCACTCCAATTCCACTAACGCCCAAGAAGTGTGGACTCTTAATTGGTTACAAAGGGATGATTAGAGAGTGACAAAACACTCACATACACACCATTACACAATGATGTTATTCTATCACATAATTCTGTAAGTTTTTCCCTTTGTATCTAACCAATTATCTAATTGGGCTAGCTTTTTGGGCCTTTCCAATTGGGCTTAAGTGTGTGGCTTGGAGTGGGACCAAAAGAGACCAATAAGACACTAGCTCCAATGGGCCTTGGGCTTTTCTGTCAACTCTTGACAAGTCCAAAGTTACCATTAACTATATTTAATACCACTATATAAATATAGTTGCACTCTAGGCCTTATCTATAAATTATATCCCAGGACCTTATTATACATGCAACCTCTTCATAAAATATTCGTAATAATACAAAGTCATTAATTTAGACTGCCACTTTGTAAATTACTACATCTTAATCCTTGAGTACCCGGTTTAATCCTTTAAGTTATTCATCATATATTTATGAAATCTAATTTCATAAATATATAATTTAGTAACTACTTACTAAAGTGGTTAGGCCTAACTCTCTGAATAACAAACCCATTAAACTTACATCAAGGGAATATTTTGCATCTCCGTTAAGAGACTATGAATTCCATCTTGAGAATATATGTTCCATCAACACTAAATGTGGTTGCCTAACATACTGAGGTTTTGACCGTTACTTTGGATCTCACTCCTGATATATCAAAACAACCTACACCTCATGATCAGGTCCATTATTCTCTCAGGATTAGGAGTTCATGCAAATACAAGTCGTAATATTTATTATTCATTTGACAGTCCTTAGGAAAATAATAAATCTCACAGCGGTCTAGTTCAATATGTCTTAACTCTTAAAACATATTAACACATCAACCAGAAGTCTCCACTTCCATGATCAAGACAAATCATCGTGGTTGACGTGTTATAGCCTTCGCAGATGAAATGCCCAATTTCATCACCGACTACAAACTATAATTCTGAGTTTACAAAGAACTTGTGATTTATGTCTTCTGTTACTTTTCACATAAATCACATACTATGCATCTCATGGACTATATGATAATGTTCGAATATTCATGTTACCATTATTTCAGATAATAATAAAACAAATTTATTAAACACAATATTAAGTCATACTTAATGTCATACACAATGTCAAACTTAATATCATACATAGCATCATTCAATAGGATTGAAGGGCACTAATCCTAATAATCTCCCACTTGCCCTAAAGACTATTGAGTACTAATCTAACTCCCATTCCCTCCAAATGTGACTCGTAGGTCCTTTGAGGCAAAGTTTTAGTAAATGGATCTGTTAGATTATTTGCACTTTCAATCTTTGCTACCACCACATCTCCACGAGTAACAATATCTCGAATGATATGGTACTTCCTCTCAATGTACTTTCCTTTCTTATGATTTCTTGGATCTTTAGATTGTGCAACTGCTCCACTGTTGTCATAAAACAATGTGATTGGAACTTTCACCATTCTCATTACACCAAGGCCAGAAAAGAATTTCTTGAGCCATACAGCTTCCTTTGCTGCCTCACAAGCAGCAACGTACTCAGCTTCCATGGTGGAGTCTACAATGCAAGATTGCTTAATACTCCGCCAACTAATGGCTCCACCTCCTAAGGTGAAAACACATCCTGAAGTGGATTTTCTGAAATCTAGATCCGATTGAAAGTCTGAATCTGTATAGCCCATGGGAATCAAATCCTCACAACGATAAACAAGCATATAATCTCTCGTTCTCCGTAGATACTTGAGAATATGCTTTACAGCTTGCCAATGTTTTGGTCATGGATTTGATTGATATCGGCTGACCATGCCAACTGAATAGCAGATATCTGGTCTAGTACAAAGCATGGCATACATGAGACTTCCTACTGCAGAAGCATAAGGAACTTGTCTCGTCATATCTTCTTCCTCTTGAGTCTTAGGCCTTTGGACATCAGACAGATGAATTCCATGTCTGAAAAGAAGCAATCCTTTCTTGGAGTTTTGCATGCTAAACTGTTCTAGAACCTTATCTATATATCTAGCTTGTGATAAGCCTAACATCTTATTCTTGCGATCTCGCCAAAGCTTGATCCCTAGAATAAAGTTAGCCTCACCCAAGTCTTTCATATCAAATTGACTTGACAACCAAACCTTTACTGATGACATTACCCCTACAACATTTTCAATGAGTAGCATATCATCAACATAAAGCACTAGGAACATTACTACTTTATCTCGATGTCTTTTGTACACACATGGTTCATCAAGATTTTGTTCAAAACCAAATGACTTGATTGCTTGATCAAATCTATTGTTCCATGACCTAGATGCTTACTTAACTCCATAAATGGACCTTTTCAACTTGTATACCATATGCTCTTGATTCTTTGCTATGAAACCTTCTGGTTGCATCATATAGATTTCCTCTTCAAGATTGCCATTAAGAAATGTTGTCTTGACATCCATTTGCCAAATCTCATAATCAAAATGAGCAGCAATGGTTAAGAGAATCCTGATAGATTTAAGCATTGCTACTGGAGAAAAGGTTTCATCATAATTAATACCTTCTTTTTGTGTATACCCTTTCGCCACTAGCCTTGCTTTAAAGGTTTCAACCTTTCCATCTATCCCTTTCTTTCTCTTGTAAACCCATTTGCAACCAACAGGTTTAATGCCATTAGGCGCCTTTACAAGATTCCAAACTTGATTGGAATGCATGGAATCTAATTCATATTTCATAGCTTGGACCCAATGATGTGCATCTATATCACTCATTGCCTCTTCATAGGTGTAAGGATCCGATTCAGCCTCTTCTGAGATAGCTTCATAAGTTTCTCCTAAACCTATGAATCTTATAGAAGGCCAAACAATTCTCCCACTACAACGAGGCACCTGTGTACTAGACATGTCATGAGTAGTATCTTGTGGTGTATCTAATACAGCCACATCATCCCTAGTTTCATCCATTGGTTGTTTATTTACAGGTTCATTCATTTCAGCCAACACAACTCTACTTCTAGGAGTAAAATTATTCATATAGTCATTTTCCAAAGAATTTAGTATTTGTACTAACAAAAACTTTGTTATCTTTACGACTATAGAATAAATAACCCCTAGTTTCTTTTGGATAACCTGCAAGCAAACACACTTCTGATTTTGGTTCCAATTTATCAGGCTTCCCTTTTAACACATGTGCAAGACAACCCAAAATGTGGAGATATTTCATACTAGGCTTACGCCCACTCCACAATTCCATAGGTGTTTTGGGAACAGATTTTGATGGGACTAAATTCAAAAGATGTATTGCTGTATTTAAGGCATAACCCCAAAAAGAATTCGGTAAAGTTGAGTAACTCATCATGGACCTAACCATTTCTAAAAGAGTCATATTCCTTCTTTCTGCTACACCATTCTGTTAGGGAGTTCCAAGTGTAGTTAATTGGGATACAATCCCATTTTGAGTTAAGTAATCCTTGAAATCCCCAAGAAGGTATTCACCACCACAATCAGATCGAATGGCTTTTATGCATTTACCTAATTGATTCCCAACTTCAGCCCTAAACTCTTTGAACTTTTCAAAGGCTTCCAACTTCCCTTTCATTAGGTACACATAACCATATCTTGAGTAATCATTGGTAAAAGTGATGAAATACTCATAACCTCCTTTTTCTTGGATTGACATAGGACCACATACATCAGAATGCACTAGCTCTAGCAAATCTTGGGCTCTTCTACCTTTTGCATTAAAAGGTCGTTTGGTCATTTTACCTTCCAAACAAGATTCACAAACTGGAAATTCATCAAAGTCTATGGGCTCTAAAAGTCCATCTTTGATCAGTCTTTGAATCCTATTTGAATTAATATGACCCAAATGCAAGTGCCAAAGATATGCATCACTAGTAAAAGGAAACTTTCTCTTTAACGATTTCACATGAGAGTTATTATCTAATTCAGAATTATATAATTCATGCTTATCAGGAGTTAAAATATAAAGACCATCCACAATATTGCCAGAACAGACAAACACTTTATCCTTCTTTATTACAACATTGTCTTTTAGGATAACACAATATCCATGTTTACCTAACTAAGTAGCAGGACTTTTAAATTCCTATGAACATTAGGTACATACAAACAGTCTTCTAATATTAGAACTCTAGATTCAAAACATAAATTACAAACACCAACAGCTATAACTGGAATCCTGCTCCCATCAGCCAAAGTAATAAACAACTCCCCTTCTTTAAGCTTTCTGGTCTCCTGGAACCCCTGCAAAGAATTGCAGATATGATTAGTACAACTTGAATCCACACACCAAGAATCCGTGGGATTCTGTACCAAACATAATTCAAGAAGGAATGTATTATTCATACCTTTATTCTTGGCAGCCTTAAATATTGGACAATTTCTCTTCCAATGTCCTTTCTCTCCACAATGGAAACATTTTGCTTTGAGCTTTTTTCCTTTGTCAACAACCCCTAAGGCAATTTGTTTACCCTCTTGTTTGGTGAAGTCCTTCTTCTTCTTCTTCTTACCCTTGCCTTTTGACTTGGGTTGAGAAGTAGAAGCTTCACCAACATTGGCTTCAACATTGGAAGTACAAGAATGCCTTCTACCGCTACCAATTCATTCATTAATTCAGACAAGGTATAAATCTTTTTGTTCATATTATATTTAAGTTTAAATTCCTTGAATGATTCTGGTAGCGACTGGAGTATCATATCCACTTGGGATTCTCCATCAATATCAGCACCTAAAACTTCCAATATATTCAGATTAGAGATCGTTGTAAGACAATGCTCCCTCACTGAACTACTTTCAGCCATTTTGATATTATAAATTTGCCTCATGGTCTCTTGCCTTGTAGAATGGCCTTGCTCACCAAACATCTCCTTCAGACTTAGCATGATATCTGAAGCTAGTTCTACATCTTGCATTTGATGCTGTAGAACATTTGAAATAGATGCTAGGATGTAGCACTTGGCCATTTTATTAGATTTCTGCCAACGATCATATCATTGTTGCATCTAACGAAGGAAAGCTTGAACATGGTTTAGTAAGCACATATTTATGCTCTCCAGTAGTAAGAACAATATTCAAATTTCTTTTCTAGTCAACATAGTTAGATCCAGTCAGTTTGTTTTGATTAAGTACAGTTACAAGTGGGCTAAATGATGCCATATTCAAATCTGAAAACAATAAACATGAATATAATAAGTAAACTGGACATTATCAATTTAGCATATAAACATATAGTATGGAACCTTAATAAAACCATAATATAGTATATGCAACGGCAACCCAATCCCGCAATTAATATTCCTCGGAAGCGAGGTCATATCAATCACTATGATTAGGTGAGAATTATTCTCATTATTAATGCTATCATGGTAACTCTTACTAGACAAAAATAATTTGCCGTTTTTCCTTTAGCCTCTAAGGAATAATGACATAGCTCTGAAGGGAGGTTAATATTACACTTAGTCTAATATACACCATTGCCTAGAATCAATGTGAATCACCAAGTAACTCCACGGAAGCGTGGTTGTTCTCTATGTAAAAACACACTTCATCCATCATTAAGAAGTTTAACCTGTAGTACCATGAATTAAACACCCTCTGAAGGGAGCAAGGCATATACACCAAGGCGAGATGCTTAATCACACTACTTTAAACTGACAATGGAGGCCATGAGATGCAACCCTTGTATCTCTCTTCCACTAGATGTTTTAAAAGAAAGGTTTTTAGTTTTAAAACATGCATAATCTAATTACACGTTGTCATACTCTTTTAACATGTGAAAACACTTAGAAAAAATTCTGATTTTCTTTCTTTCGATCGATCAATAGTGCCCCTCGATCGATCGAAAAAATTAAAAAATTTGAACTTGACCTCCTGACTTCTTCGATTGATACTCAATCGCCTATCGATCGATCAAAAAAATTAATTCGATCGATCGACTAGCAATTGAAAATCAATCTATTTAAGAAGTCTGATCACTGTTTCACTCGATCGATCGAAAGTGATTTTCGATTGATCGAAACTCATGAAACTCAAATTTCCAGAAATTTTTCAAGACAGTTTTCTACGGTTTTTCTTGAACAAACAACTTTCATATGAACATGATAGTCAGAGAATGATATCAAAACTGAAATTCATTGATGCTATAGCCTTAAAGATCAATTTAACATACTTAAATTCAAATTTAAACAACATCATAACATCAATATCAGTTTTTTATCAAATCATAGTTTCATTAACCATGCAGAAAATTAAATGCATAATCTTCAAACAACATGAAACTATTATCTTTAATTCTAAAACTCACAAAACATGTTATAGAATTCGAAATTGAAGATCGCTCTGATACCATTTGATGGAATGAAATGTGAACGTAGCAGAAAAAATAACGGATCTACTTCAATCGTAATCTATAAAATGCACTATGTAAATTTCAGAATTCAAGTATAAGTGAGCGTACCTTGAAGCGGTGAATTTCAAAACAAAGATCGAAACACTTGGGAATACTTTTAATCTTCACTCCAATTCCACTAATGCCCAAGAAGTGTGGACTCTCAATTGGTTACAAAGGGATGATTAGAGAGTGACAAAACACTCACATACACACCATTACACAATGATGTTATTCTATCAAATAATTCTGTACATTTTTCCCTTTGTATCTAACCGATTATCTAATTGGGCTGGCCTTTTGGGCCTTTCTAATTGGGCTTAAGTGTGTGGCTTGGAGTGGGACCTAAAGAGACCAATAAGACACTAGCTCCAATGGGCCTTGAGCTTTTCTGTCAACTCTTGACAAGTCCAAAGTTACCATTAACTATATTTAATACTACTATATAAATATAGTTGCACTCTAGGCCTTATTTATAAATTATATCTCAAGACTTTATTATACATGCAACCCCTTCATAAAATATTCATAGTAATACAAACCCATTAAACTTACATCAAGGGAATATTTTGTATCTCCGTTAAGAGACTATGAATTCCATCTTGAGAATATATGTTCCATCAACATTAAATGTGGTTGCCTAACATACTGAGGTTTTGATCGTTACTTTAGATCTCACTCCTGATATATAAAAGCAACCTACACCTCATGATCAGGTCCATTATTCTCTCAGGATTAGGAGTTCATGCAAATACAAGTTGTAAGATTTTTTATTCATTTGACAGTCTTTAGGAAAATAATAAATCTCACAACGGTCCAGTTCAATATGTCTTAACTCTTAAAACATATTAACACATCAACCAGAAGTCACCACTTCCATGATCAAGACAAATCATCATGGTTGACGTGTTATAGTCTTCGCAGATGAAATGCCCAATTTCATCACTAACTACAAACTATAATTCTGAGTTTACAAAGAACTTGTGACTTTTCACATAAATCAGATACTATGCATCTCATGGACTATATGATAATGTCCGAATATTCATGTTACCATTATTTCAGATAATAATAAAATAAATTTATTAAACACAATATTAAGTCGTACATAATGTCATACACAATGTCAAACTTAATATCATACATAGCATCATTCAATAGGATTTAAGGGCACTAATCCTAACAGTTGTGAGCGTCTGAGGACTGTGTCCAAAGATGAGATGATGTCTGCTTTCTGTGAGCACCCATTTGTTTGGGGTGAGCGTTAGTTTACACCATGTTGGCCTTTTGCTAAAGGTCCTAGATTCATGAACATGGTGATGACTTTTGTTTTGCACCCACTCTCTCACGATAACTCTATCACAGAGCCTCGTACTCGATTTTTGCTTTCTTTGTTAGAGCATCTTACTATTGATTTTCCTTCACATTTTATTCTTTCCATCATAGATGTGTTTAGGGATACGGCTACTCGTGATAAGCTCATTTTCCCTTCAGCTATCACGCGGATTCTAAGCTACTTTTCTATTCCTTTTCCCTCTTCCAATCACTTTTCTGTCATGTGTGCCATAGACGCTGCTACCGTTAAACGTAGCGAGGTGCAGTTTAGATCACGACAGTCGGATTCAGCCGCTCCTCCCACTCCTTTTGCTCCATCCATATCCGCTCCCTCCTCTTCTCAGAGTGGAGTGACTCTAGAGGACATTATAGCGCAGCTTCAGCACATGGATGCTCGCCTCGACACTCTCAGTGATGAGTTGTGTCAGGTGAACACCCATGTTGGACTCATTGCTCGATGTCAGGCTGAGATGGGTGGTTATCCCACACCTTCCACTCCTGTGGCTCCTGCGGATGAGAGTGATGCTGATGATGCAGATACTGATTCTGATGAAGAGGATGATGGCGATGCTAGCTCACCCGGCGACGATGAGATGTCCTTGACACTCTTCCCTTTGTCACTCGTGACAAAAAGGGGGAGTAGTTTTGGTATGTGAGTAGTCATACTTAGGGGGAGGGTTAGCATAGGAGATTTTTGTTAGAGGGAGAGTGCTTTTTGAGGGATGTAGTGAGGATTACTTGTATCTGTTTCTTTTCTCTATTTTAGATACATTTATTCTTGTACATTGGGTCTTGTGACCATTTTTCACATACATTGTACTTATATTCTTTATATGTTGATGTATGTTTTTTTCACCTACCCTTACATGTGTTGTTTCTTTTCACTCTATATACACATGCTTCTTATACTTGTATGCAATCTATTATTTCTGTTTCACACAAAGATGCTTTGATGAGTTTTGTTTAAAGTGTTTCAGAAATATAGGTTGTCAAAGTCTACTGGCCATAAATTCTATTATTGCAAAGTTTTTCAAGAGTTTGTGTTAGGATAGATTTTATTGTATTCAACAAGTGAATATGAGTTGAGTGATTTATGACTTCTCTCATATGTTCATTTGTTAGTTGTGGTTTTGTCACGGATTGCCAAAGAGGGAGATTGTTAGGACATATGTGATTTGTTTATTAGGAACATATGCCACTATTTTATGTTATTGGTTAATTCTTTGACAAAACGCACTTTACTTGTATTTGGGTAGATCTAGGATGTGTTTAATACCTCAAGAAACCTTGTTTCAAGTTCAAGTGTTGAAGCCACGCAAATCTGTCCAAGATTCAAGTGTGAAAAGTGTTGTTCATTAAAGCTCGACAACTAGCTCGATAGTAGCATCTATAGAGACCTGTAGAGCTGTTCCAGCCCATGGCTTGACAGCAGCTCGACAGATAGGGTATCTATCGAGGTTTATGAAAAACAGAATTTTAGATCTGTTTTAACTCTAATCCGTGTCTATGTGTTTGGGCTTTCTTTTCTCCTAACCCTAAACATATAAAAGGATTATTTTAAAGGCCGTCAAAGAGTTCACAAGTTGCACAAGCATTGAGCAAACTCTGTTCAAGAAAATTGTGACCAAAGACAAAATTTTGCCCTAGTTCATCACTCTTAAAGAAGTTGCTGTATATTTGCACCAAAGGGTTTTATGACCAAGCATCCTCTTGATCGTTATTGTTGGGATGAACTGAAGAACTTTGCAGCCAACGAACTTCTCTAGTTGGTGATTGAAGTTGCGTACTGGGATCCGAGCAATTGGTTAGTTACGTACTTGGGAGCTGTGCATCAAAAGGGGAAATAATCACTACAAAACAAATCCAATTGAGTATTGGGGTAAGAGTTCAACTGTAGGTTGGTATAAGGTACTGGGATTCCTTTACTTGTAACTGCTTATTTTGATAATAGTGGAATAATAGTGGAATTTCAGGAGTGGTGACCTGAAAATCACCAGGTGGGGTTTTTGCCATTAGGTTTTCCCCATTCGTAAACAAATCACCGTGTTATTTATTTTCCGCTGCATAATTAGTTTATTAGTGATTTGTTTGTGCTACCATGTGTTTGCATATTAATTTGATTAATTAATTAAACTTGGCTAATTAATTAATTAATTCATCACAATGGGTCAATACGTTTTTGGCCTATCAGATACAATGAGAGGAAGCCAACCTTAGGGTTGGGCGGTTTTAGGTCTAACACCTTCCTAAGACCGTACCTTAACTCTGAACACATATCTCTGGTAGTAAGATCAATGATCCTTCTACGAGGGAACGCTATATATATGGTTCCTAGACCATTGCAAAACCTAGATGGCGACTCCCCCCCCCCCCTCGATTGTGTCCACACTTATATATTGTGTCTAGGCTTTTTTGTTTTCGTTTTGCATAAGTATGATATTGTTTTTCTTTTCAGATTTTGTGGTTATTATTATTATTATTATTAATTTTTCTTGTTTTCTAATACTTTGATTTAATTTTTTTAGATCATGGAACCCTACACTAATGTACCCTCTACCCAAACTGATGGTGCTACTACAACCTAAGAAACTGCTACTGGTACACATACTGAAGCTCCTATTAATGGTAATGGTAGGAAAAAACCCTTCGTTTGGAATTATTTTGAAAAATTAAAGACAGAAGAGGATGTTACTAAGGCTATCTGTAATTATTTAAGAAATCCTATTATATTGATAGTAAGAGTTATGGTACAAGTAATTTATTAGCTTATGTGAGTTAGCATGTTTCCACTATTGCATCTAAGTCAGCATTTCTCACCCGAGAGTGCATAATTAATCCATTTTGGAGTTCACTCTCTCCTCTAATGGTTCAAAATCTTGTTTGCGCACAAAATTGGCTTCAAGCCACAATCCCATTTTCTCATCACCAATCAGTGGATGAGGTTGAGGCATTAAAGGAGGAATTTCACGACATAGGTAATATGTCTAAATTCTAAAATTTATTGTCTTATTAAGTCGTATTAAATGTCTCACATAGTCAAACAAAATTTAATCTATTCTCTTCATTTCTTTTTTCTTTTTTAGTTATAAAGCAACAGTATTGATCACTGCTCATTGGCTTGGTAAGTCACTTCCTTAGCCCCTTACTATTACTGCCCTTATTGTTACCACCCTTATTGATTAAATATTGTTTTACCTCTTGTATTGTAGGAAGAAGGTTATCTTTTTGTATGGGAAGTAGCCTTATTGAAGCTCTTTCGGATATTTCTTTTCTTAACAATACATCAACTCTTTGCCTATATAGTAGTTGACATTCAATGCCATGGAAAAGCTATTTTTTGGAAATACCTATGTAATTTCATAATTGTAACTAATTATATATATTGCTAAAAACATTTTATAGCTAGCTTACTACCTTTTGGTTTATTGCCTTACAGATGGAAATATTGTAGTATACTCCTATATGTAGCTTAATTGTGGTTTATTCGCTATTGGAAATATTTATTACTTGTACTTGTTGAGTTGAGCAATAGGCTTGCTGCCTAGGCTCCAGCCAAACTCATGCTATTTTGAAAATGTTTGTTACATGTATTGTGTTTGTGTGGATGTTTAACAGGTGGTAAAAATTGAGTATTTTCTATTTTGTTACATGTATTGTGTTTGTGTGGATTTCTGGCTATCTTTGTCAAGGAGGAGAACAAGATTGACGTTCAAGACAGAGGCCCTTGGCATTTTGATAAAAAGCTTATTTTATTGAAATTTTTCAATGGTGATCTTAGCCCCGGTAATGTTACTTTCCAATGTTCTCCTCTATGGATTCGTGTTTTCATTCCTATTAAAAGTATGAACAATTGTTGGTACTTGTATAGCCAATGAGAAAATTCAGTCAGGAGAAGAGTACATTAACCTCACAAGTAATGTATCCCACTTCCAAACTTACCCAACAATTTAATTCACAGGGCATAGACTCCAATTTATAAAATTAACCCATACAAGATCATTGCCCTAATACTAAAATCTTAACAATTTACGAGTAGCTTCCATAAAATTTACACAACATCATCAAGAGACCTATGAAACCAAAATCACAATATCCTCTAAGACAAGCAATTTAAAACTTCAACTAACTCCAAATAACCCAATAGCAATGGAAAAATTAGATTTACCAACAATCACATGTTATAACTCAAAACCCCTAATTATATAGTTGATTATGTCCTACATTGGACCCCTCCACTTGAAACAAACTTGTCCTTGAGTACATCTTTGAAATCCAAAATCTTTCGCTATAAATAAACAAATACTTCGAATGCTTGAGACCCTTGATCTTCTTTCCATACTTGCAACTCATCAATGGAATAAACAAACCAACTTGAATTTCTTTTTCCATGGTCTTCATGTAATTGTAGAGATTTACTAGATAAGAACCTCCAATTGAATTAAATCTATCAACCACAATAAAATCAATTTAACTTTGGTGTATCTATTACCACCAATAAAATGATTTTGATATTGATAATCATCTAATTCAGATTTGTCGAACTCCTTGATAATTTCCTCTTCAATTTCTTCTTCAATTTTTTCCGACATCTTGACTTTAAGATCTTTCTCTATAATAGGATCTTCATTATTCTCCTCCACAATAATCTTGATTTTATGATCTTCTTCCATAACAAGACCTTTATTAATTTCCTCAGAAATCTCTATATTTTGTTCTTTGACTTCTAAATAATCTTTAAGAATAATATTTTCTTCAACATGCAATTCTTCCTTTAATGGTGGAATATCTGGCTCTTCAAAATAATTCAAATATGAACTTCTTGGCCAATAATAATCTTGTATTGTATATGACAAGATTTCATCACAATCGACAAGATAAAAGTTGATAGCAAGCATCTTTTTCGTCTTTGGGCATGAACGAATTTTTTCATTATCTTGTAGGATTCTATTAGATTGTAATTGTTTCCACCAACGTAAGGCATGTTCACTAAGTTTATATAAAGCAAGTTTAACTTTTCTCTCATAATAAATATTCTCAAAGTCAAATAAATCATCTAGATCAAGTAATCAATCAAGAAAATCTTCTTTATAAAAATAACCATTAAAACTTACAATTTTTTAATAAGGCCTATATGAAATTTTCTTACCAATAGGCTGCTCGTGAATTATGTCTCCACAGCAATTATCCCAATTGTTTCCATGCTCCAACGACGACATCCTAGCAAAGATATCTGTGAGTGCTAGCTGTACGTTATGTAATACTTGCTAAATTTTCTGTCATCGTAATTGCTACTGTCTCATACATTAACCACCAAACTAGGATACGTTAAGACTCTAATACCAACTGATGCTGGAAGCAGAAGTGTAAAAAAGCAGAACATTTCTACTTCTAGAAAATAGGAAACAAAACACGTTTGCTTTTGAAAATAGCCTTGAATCCACGAGGGTTCCTTAAATCCATAAGGGCTCTTGAATCCATAAGGAGAAACAGTTTGGAATCCACCAGAAAATAGAAAGACAAAAACTCTAAATTTTATTGATTGAATAATTGTAAAAAAAAAAAAAAAAAAAAAAAAAAAAAAAAACGTTTACAGACTTAGGGGCCTATTTAAGGGCTTCATAAAACTTAACAGACAAGAAAATATATTCTAAAATAACTCTTAATTAATACCTAACCATAATTGGAAACAAATTTGACCTAAAAAAAAATATTAAAAGCACCTAAAAACAAGGAAATAAATAACCTAAACCTAAAATAATGAATTATACATAAAATTACAAAAATTAAATAGTAAATTCTATCCTACATCAGAGAGTGAAAAGAGAGGTAGAGAGAAGTGAATATGGGTGTCTGTGTTTGAGTGTGAAAGAAAAGAACCTTCACTAGCCAGGCAAGAGGGAGAGAGAGATATTTTGCAAGATTGTGTGGTTAGGAAATAAGGGGTAGGTGGGGGCTCATGTTTGGGTCAAAAATCTGACCCCTTTTTATTATTTATTTTTTAATAAATGGGCTGGGGTGTTATAAAAGGAGAGTATAAAAGCAAGTGAGAGAAAAAAGTAATTTTAACTTATACAATCTGCTACAGTAATGTCTTACTTGTAAGTCTTTACTGTAGCTAGATTGTAAAAATTTTACAATTGGCCTCTTGGGTAATGCACTCATTTTGTGCTTTGATGCTAAAATATAGCATATTATGAGTTTTGGAAGTTTGGATACTTATGATCTAAAGAACTTATTTCTATATGGATGTTATATTTAATATTAAGCTGGTTGAAATGGGTTGTGTCACATTCGTGTTAATCCAACTCGACCCGCTTATTAAGTTTGTCCAGTGGGTCGGGTTGTATCAACCCGCTTCATTAATAGGTAAGGTTAAGGTTGAAGAGCCATGTCACAATTATTAAATGGATTAGGTTAGAGTTGAGGCATTTAGGGTCTATTTGGCATGCGCAAAACACGCTTCCCAAACACACACTTAGTCAAATATCCCTACCTCAACACGATACAAACTCGACATGCTAATCAAATTGACACCCTTAAATTTATACTTTGCTCTTTGTATATAAAGCAAAGTATTTTGGTTGTATGAATTATTCATTCATTTTCTTCATTCAATAAAATTACTACCCATTTCAAATTTAAATTTGAGTAATATTGAGTGAAAATTAAATACATGGGAGAGAGAATTACTAGATAAAATATCTTGGTGACTTGTGATTTGTTTTTGCTGGGATTTCTATTTTGTAATTTTTTTTGGGTTTAGATTGGGGTTTGTGATTTGTTTGTTGGTGTTTTTATTTGTCTAGGGTTTTTTTTTTTTTTCATCCGGACTTAAGAATTGATTTGTTGCTTTGTCTAAAAGGTTTTCTTGTTATGGATTTGTAAATTGTCCAAATATTTTTTAAAAGGTTAATGGGACGGTCTAATGATTTTTGTTATTGAAATTCATAGGTCAATTTGTTAAATTTTTGAAGTAAGGGCCAAGTATATAAATTTAGGACAAAAGTAGAAATATATGTAAATATATATACTATTAGGGTTTTTTCAAAACTTTGGGAGGGGAGAGCCCCTTGCCCTAACGTGGGTTCATCCTTGGTTGAGAAGGGTGTCCACGGGTTGGGTCTGTGCTAAACCTAGCACCAACTCGATCCCATCGTGTTGTAGAATAGCAAACCCGTCGTTGACCAATACTACCTACGGGTTGGATTGTGTTGAATTTACCACGGGTCGAGTCAATTTCACTTGAAACTGAGAAAATAGTGGTAGACAAGTCGACCTCCACCAGATCTAAACGAAAATTGCACGGTCTTTGTCGGATCTGGGCGAAGATCGCACAATCTCCATCGAATAGGGGCTGATCTGAGAGAGAAAAAAGAGAAAGGGAGAGAAATCAAACTACTCTACCATTTTCTTCAGTCAGGTCGAATCCGACGAGTAGAGAGAAGTGAAACTGAGACTCAAACTAACGATTGCGT